>NW_028241528.1:0-53701 GCF_964263255.1 Lissotriton vulgaris
ACCACACTTCCTACGAAACCTGCCTACAATACCTTAACATGATCCTCATCACAAAAATAGACAACAAAAGTAAAAGGACGGGGGAAATCTATTAAACCGCTGACCTAAGGCTCGATCTGACAAACCAGCTTGTAGTGTCTATTCCCCACTCACATCCCAACCCCTTCACAATTTCCTCTTCTTCACACCCAATAAAAGCCCCATTAAAAAAAAGTTTTTTGGTACTACAGCAAGAGCCAGCCTTAATTACAAGGTGTGTGTCTTGGACAGCGTTATCTAAGTCCTGAAGGTTGCCTGTAGAGGAGCAGTTGGTTCAAGTAGGGGTCAGGCCCTAACAGAAAAGGGCAAAAGAAACAGGGTCACAGGACCAGAAACATTCTTTTGCATTCTATCAAGCTCAACAATCCTTCACACTCTTTAGATGAGCACCCTTTTGCCCACTCCTGGTGTGGTGGAGGACCCTGACTCAAACATTATGAGTGAGAAATACTTCTTGATGGATACTTACCATCCTCTTTTCTTTCTTTGAGCTTCCTGGGGGACGGCCGGTCAGATATAAAACTCGGAGAGAAGTATCAGGTGACCATGCCGGATGCCTGGATCCAAACCTTGAAGACTTTCTTTTTTTTAAGGAACTTAAAAATAGACATAACCATTGATAGACTTATCAAACCTCCTAGATTCTGTTTCCGCCCATCCCTCCCACAGCCTGATTGTTTCCCCGCCTCCTTGTACCATACCTGGGAATCTTCCCTTATTAAACCACTGGAAGATCTCCTCTCTCACTTATCAGCCAAGGAACGGTCATAGGTTCCGATGAGGAAGTCATCATAATAGTCATCCTGAAAGAAGGGAAAGACCCCTTTGTTCCCAAGAACTACCGGCCAATCTCCCTAAAAAAATAATTGACTACAAAATACACTGGAAAATCGTAGCCCTCAGACTGGATCCCATCCCCTGACCAATAATACATCCGTCACAATCTGTATTCATTAAGGGTAGGTTCCACACAGACCATATCAAACTCTTCAGGCATGTCATTGAGAAAGCCCAACATCTCAGCCAAAAAATGGCAATGCTCGGATATTCACAAAACATATGCAGATCTGACGCTGCTGGTAAAGAGCATTTACTGCAGCACTTCCCTGTTTGGAATTTCGACAGCCTTTTAGGAGAGTAATACGCTCTATGAAGTGTGAAGAAATGATTGCGCCTCAGCCATGCTGGCTTGACGATTTTATAGCGGAGGGTAAAAGATTCCTCCCAAATATCTCCCCTATCTGGTTCTCCCTCCCTGCCCCAAAGATTTTCTGGGAGGTTAAAGACTCGCTCTCCATCCTCTATAATATGCCAATAGAAGAGTGCTACTTCCTTTTTTCCGGCTGGTCTTTCAACTAGGATATTTTCTAAAAGACTCTCCTGTCCCATCATTCCTTTCTTCTTGATTTGAGTCCGAATCCAACTTCCTATTTGTAGATATACTATCCAGGAGAGTGGTGATGTTACTTTAAGTTTGAAGATATCCCAGTCCAAAATTGATCCTTCCGTCAACAGATCCCCCCACTTTGTGATCCCTGCGTTCAACAGGACTCTTTTGGCTGTGTTGGCTTCTTGTGGTGCGAGTCCCGGTAGGTCCCAAATTGGGGCATGTTCGGATAAGTGTCCTATCCCAGTCTTAGATTTTATTTGAGACCATTCTTTTGAACTACTCAATATGGTCTTTAAACTGATTTTTTTGAAAAACTTCTGGTGGCCGAACTTGAAGAGAAAACCATTCCCTGGAAGGTTCGGACCCAGTAGCATTGCCTTGTACATAAGCCCATTTGCATTTTCCCAGGGGAGCTTAAGTAACATCCTAGAGTGGGTCAGATGAAATGCCCAAGCATAATATTCCAGGTCTGGCAAAGCAAGCCCCCCTTTTTCTCTTCTCCTTCTCAATTTTTTCCAGGCTAATCTACTGGATTTATATCCCCAAATGAATGAATTAATATTTTGCTGGCATTTTGCAAGCTGCTTGGTATCAAAGATTAGCGGAATGGAATTAAAAATGAAAGTGAATTTCGGGAGAATACTCATTTTTATCAGACTAGTTCTCCCATAGATGTTCAGCTGGAGAAAAGACCAGGCTTTCATCAGAATTTGGGATTCACGGGAAATACGGGCTAAGTTGTTTTGAGCCAAGTGATCTAGATCTTTAGTTATTGTGATTCCGAGGTACCTCATTGAGGATTTTGTCGGGAGTTGAAGATTGTGAATATTCCAAACCATTATTTCGGTTTTTCCTGCGTTAATTTCGTATCCCGAGAATTTCCCGAAGTTTTCCGCTTTCTTTATAATGATGGGGAATGCCATTGTAGGATCTGTTGTATATATGAGTATATCATCGGCATAGAGGCCAATCTTCTTTTCCCAGCCCGAAAAAGTGAAATATGGAATGTTGGTATCCTCCCTGATGGATTGTGCAAACGGTTCTACATATAAATTAAAGAGAAGGGGGAGAGGGGGCAGCCCTGCCTTGTTCCTCGACTGATTTTAAAAGGAGTTGTTCGTGTACCGTTTATTAGTAGAGATGCTCTAGGGTTGTTATATAGTAAGCCTATGGTCCTACAAAATTTGGGTCCCAAATGGAATTTAATCATTATTGAATTTAGGTATGCCCAATTTACCCTATCGAACGCTTTGGTGGCGTCAAGGGTCATAATGGCCAGGGGTAAGCCGAAAGTTGAGGCGATGTCCGCGGCTCCCACCAAATCATAGGTTAGATCAGCCAGTTGCCGACCTCTAATAAACCCCTTTTGATCAGGGTGGATGATCGATCCAATCTCGCTTCCCAATCTTGCAGCCAAAATTGAAGTAAAAATCTTGTAGTCATTATTGAGAAGCGAGATTGGGCAATATGATCCACATTCGGCTGGGTCCTTGCCGGGTTTTAATATTAAAGCTATGTTGGCTTCCCCCCAGGAGCTTGGTGGTGCCTGCCCTCTAATCATTATGTCGTTAAAGAGGTTCATAAGGACTGGGGTGAGCGTGGAATTAAGTACCCTATATAATTCCCCGGGGAGACCATCTGGTCCAGCGGCTTTGCCCTGTGATAATTGCTTGATTGTATTAGAGACTTCTAATTCAGTAATGTCTTTATCTATATTTTCAGTTTGGGTACTTTCCAGTTCCGGGAGTATTATATTATTCAGCCATTCGTTCCTTTCATCTACATTAACATTCAATTCCTCTGTGTATATGTTCTGGAAAAACTCGCTAAAGGCTTCCCCTATAGCCATGGTTGTTGACCTACTATTAGCTTCTCCAGCGACCAGGCGCTGCTGGGATTGTTGCAGGCCCCGGGGACGCATTTGTCTCGTGCTCGGGCCGCCTTATTCCCCAACCTTTTTGTGAGCATGGTTGTCCTTCCAAGCAGAGGTTTCCTGCCTCTGGGGGACACGCACGGTCGTCATTCTTTTTATTTTACAAAACGCGAGTCCGTGTTTGTTTAGACTGTTGCCTTCTGCTGAGTCTTGCGAGGGACGCCCCGCCTTTTATTATACACGGCTGCTCCAGGTGGTGAATGGCTCGGAAGTCTTCTTTACTTTAGTTATCCCGGATTTGAAGGGTGACCGGGTTTCTTCAAGATCGCGCTATTACGCTTGGATATTTAGTTTTTGTTTGGGAGACAATCTCTTTCTGATTTTCCTGAAGTGCTGGAGCGCGGTTCTTCATGTATGAGGAACAAGTTATTGATCAATTATTTTTGTTTGGACTGTTCTACCAACTCTCAAAGAACTCCTGCCTTTGAAGATTGTGAACTTGCCGAAGGCTTATGTGAGCACTACAATTGAAGAAGACCATCGCTACCTATAAGTCCCAGAGTACAAGTAAGTGGAAGGGTGCACAATACTTGGAGAGGGCGATTTTTGTGTAATTGCTATAGTGTTCTGCATTATTTGTCTTTCTCTGTCCCTAGCGTTTCCATATTCCGGAGGGACCTATCCTTCTCCTAGTTGGCTGCTGATTGGAACTTGTGAATGGTTCTTCTTGGTCCCTCCTTTTCTAGATATATTAGCTCCCTCTTGTTCTTTTCATACCAATCAAGGGGCGTTGATATCTCTAGGAAGGGAACAGACGGTGGTTACTTCCCCTCAAACCCCTCTAGCCATGCCTGAAAGGTTTAGTGGAGATAGCAGCAAATATGGGGTTTTTATGAACCAGTGTCATCTACAGTTTTTGTGTAGAGCTACTTCCTTACCGGATGATGCAGCAAAGGTGGCGTTCATTATTTCCAATGTAAGTGGCAACGCTGCACTTTGGGCAGTGCCTTTAGTTGAGAATGACGACCCTATTCTATATGACTTGGCCGCTTTTAAGAATATAATGCAGAGTCCTTTTGCGCGTCATTCCTATATGCAAGCCAGTGACAATGAACTCTTAAACCTAAAGCAAGGATCCCGAGATTTGTTAACTAATATAACCACCTTTAATAGGTTGGTCAATGAAACACACTGGCCTGAAGAGAAATGAACTTCCTTATTTTACAGAGGACAAAAGGACGAACTTAAAGACATCCTCTCTCAAATAGTCAACCCCCTGAGGACTGCTCTGAGTTTATGGATCTAGTACCCAAACTGGATCATCGTCTCTCTGAAAGGAAGGGAGAAAAGACTAGAAGGAACTATTCTTGCTTGTTCCTGGCAAGAAGCGAAAAGAAAGATGTCAAGAATATCAGTGAAGCTATGCAGATAGGTAGTGTAAAAGGGCCGCTATCCACTGAAGAAAAGGAAAGATGCAGGAAGCTAAACCTCTGTTTATATTGTTGCAAGAGTGGCCATTTTGCCAATGACTGTACTGTCAAACCTAAGAGGACCATAAAGACAGCTACCACTCGCTCCTCACTGGTGGTGCAGTCGGAAAACTGACTGACTTGGGGAATTTAAAGGTCGCTCCTCCAAGTCTTTTAGGTGCTCAGGCCTCTCAGTTATTGGCGAACACAGTGATGTCCGTACCACAACATTTCACTATAAATGTGGTGTTTCTGTCACCTTCCCAGCATCACCACTCTATGTCTATTCTTCTTGACTCAAGAGCTACTGGTAATTTTTTGGACATAGCGGTGGCTCAGGCTTTGGGATTAGAGTTCAAGTAAAAGAAACACCCGGAAAAGGTGACAACAGTAGATGGCTCGGATTTATCTTCAGGCCTGATTACTCACCAGACATCTGATATAGTCACAATGTGCGATAATGGGCTTTCAGAGATCATCTCATATGATTTAATTGACACTCCCACGTTTAGGGCTATTCTTGAAGTCCCTTGGCTCCAATTACATAATCCATTGATTGTTTAGATTTCTAGAAGGGTGACTTTACGATCTCCCTATTGTATGACACATTGCTACCGAGACATTACCCAATGGCAAACTCCCTTATGTTGTTCTCTCTCTACCACAGACTCTTCCTTACTACCAATGGAATATACAGAGTTTGCCAATGTTTTCAACGAAGTTAAAGCAGTAGCTCTCCCTCCACACCAGCCATAGGACTGCAGAATAGAGTTGGTCCCTGGAGCAGTATTGCCTGTGAGTAGGGTTTATGCCCTCACAGAACCCGAGACGAAATATTTGTATGAATATCTGCAGGATATGTTGAACAAAGGCTTCATAAGACATTCTACCTCACCCGTTTCCTTGCCAATTTATTTTATACCTAAGTGAGAAGGAGCTTGAGAGCTTGCCTTGACTGCCGCACAGTAAATAAAGTAACTATCAAGAATAAATATCCTCTTTCACTCATCTCCACTCTGTTAGACCAAGTCCGAAAGGCCAAGATTTTTACCAAACTTGATTTGAGAGGCGCGTACCATTTAATCCGAGTCAAAGAGGGAGATGAGTGGAAGACGGCTTTTAGAACAAAGTTTGGCGTTAATGAATACTGTGTGATGCCCTTTGGGCTTTGTAATGCCCCTGCCGCTTTTCAGTTTTTTATTAATGATATTCTTCGTGAATACCTGGATGTCTTTGTCATCGTCTATATAGACGATATTTTGATTTATTCTCAGAATGAGAAAGACCATGTTGAACATGTTACTTTAATCTTGAGTAAGTTACAGCAGCATAATCTTTTTGCCAAACTAGATAAATGTTTTTTTCATACCCACAAGGTAGCCTTTTTAGGGTTTGTCATCTCCCCAGACGGTATACACATGGACCCTGCCAA
Organism: Lissotriton vulgaris; assembly: GCF_964263255.1. Classification (NCBI taxonomy): domain Eukaryota; kingdom Metazoa; phylum Chordata; class Amphibia; order Caudata; family Salamandridae; genus Lissotriton; species Lissotriton vulgaris. Next base: position 6,204 of record NW_028241528.1, read on the forward strand.
GATCTCTGCTATCATCAACTGGAATACTCCATCAACAGTTAAAGAGGTACAATCCTTTTTGGGATTTGCAAACTTCTACAGGAGGTTCATTAGTCATTTTTCTGACCTAATTGCACCCATCTTTAGACTCTTGAAGTAGGGAGTAGCATTTCATTGGGATAAAGCAGCTGAGGTCACCTTCAGAACATTAAAAGATCTTTTTACATCAGCACCCATTGTGCGTCATGCGGATGAAACCCAGCCCTATTTCATAAAAGCTGACGCCTCCCAGTATGCGGTGGGTGGGGTGTTGTCATTACAAGACTCTACCACAGGCATTCTCCACCCAATAGCATATTTTTCCAAGACGTTGTCATCGGCAGAGCAGAATTACACCATCGGGGAAAGAGAACTTCTAGCCATTAAAATCGCTTTTCAGGAATGGCGACATTATCTGATAGAATACCCACACACTACCACCATTTATTCGGACCACTGGAACCTCCAGTGCTCCAGAACCGCCAGAGCGTTAACACCCAGACAGATGAGTTGGGTATCCTTCTTCTCTGAATATGACTTTGTAATTCAATTCCGTCCTGGGGTCAGACAGGGCAAGGCTGATGCCTTGTCGCGTTTAGGAAAAGAACATAAAGACTCAGGAGAGGTACCTCTGCTTATCATTCCAGAAAACAAACTTGTCACCCGTCGGAGAAAGACAGAATACAGAATCAGACTGAACCTAGAACAAGCCTTAGTTACTCAAGATCATCAAGAGATGGATAACAAATCCTAGTCACAAGATCAAAGATAATCTTTTCTACCATGAAGACCGTCTGTTCCTCCCCACACCTGAACTCCGAGAGATGGTGATGAAATTGTGTCATACTCTCCCTACGGCAGCTCATCCGGGTATTGAAAAGACACTACACCTTTGTCAATGCTAGTTTTGGTGGAAGGGTATGACACAAGACATTGCTGACTACGTTAAAGCTTGTCCTACATGTGCCAGACACAAAGCTTTACATTGTGCCCCTGCAGGGTTACTGAAACCATTACCTGTACCCAACAGCCCCTGATCATCTTTTAGTATGGATTTTATAACGGATCTGCCTCTCACTCAAGGATACACCACCATATTAGTGGTAGTGGACTTGTCCAAAATGGCCCATTTCATTGCCCTTAAGAAACTACCCACAGTTAAGGAACCTATCGATACCTTTGTCCACAATATTGTAAGGCTTCATGGACTACCGTCCATGAAAGTGTCCGATCGAGGCCCTCAATTCAGTTCCAGATTTTGGCAGGGTATATGTAAACTTCTCCATATTGATCTCAGCCTTCCATCCACAAACCGACGGCCAGACAGAACGCACTAACCAGACGCTAGAACAATTCTTGAGGTGTTTAATTGGTACCATCACTAGCGATTGGGTTCAGGCCTTACCTCTAGCCGAGTTCGCCTATAACAATTCCACACACTCGGCGTCCAAGGTTTCACCCTTTTTCTTCAACTTTGGGTATCATCCCAAATTTCTCCCTGTGGAGTTGCCTCTTTCCAATGTTAACACCCCAGCCGTGACAGGCCATCATGAACTCCTTCTATCAGTTTGGGAAAAGGCCAGACAAGAATTAATGTTAGCAAAAGAACGCATTAAAGATCAAGCGGATAAGAACAGACAGCCGGTTCCCCCTTACCAAATAGGAGAAGAGGTATGGTTAGCTACCCGACATTTGAAGTTAGAAGTTAGCAGGACCTCATAAACTTCAACCCAAATATCCAGGTCTTTTTGTAATCAGTCGAGTCATTAATCTTGTAACAGTGAAATTAGATCGTCCACCAGAAATGCAAATACATCCAGTGTTTCATTCCTCTTTGGTAAAACCATACATTCCTCCCTCTTGCTCTGAACCCCCACCCCCCCTATTCAGGTAGAAGATGAGTTAGAATACAAGGTAAAAAGAATAGTTGACTCCCGTAGATACCGAGGGAAACTGCAATATTTGATAGATTGGGTAGGATATGCACTTGAGTATAGAACCTGGGAGCCGGCTGAGAACGTACATGCCCCTAGGATGATAAGGAGGTTTCATGCACTACATCCTGATAAATCCAGGCTGTAAGAAGGCCTTTAGGGGGGAGAACTGTTAGGAGTCAGTCGTCCAGTGTGGTTAGCGGACTACATCTCCCAACAGGCTTAGAGATAGGTGGAGATTGTGCACTCGCCCATGCTGCTCTGAAGGCAGGTCAGCTGATGATGGGGATTTAAGCCAGCTGAGAATGGCCTCAGGTGCTTGGCTTTCTTGTTTGGATCTTGCCCAGCTCCTGTGATTCTTGGATTCCAGCGTGTGTTTGCAGAATTGTTTGTATTCTTGTGCTTCCTTTTTGGATTCCTGTGCCTCAGATTTGTAGAAGCTCTTTCCCGTGCTCTCCTTTCCCTATCTCTGTAAGACGCGTCAGAGCGTTCTGCCGTCTTTTCTTCCCTCCCAGTAAGGTGGTCTCTGACCTTCCGCCGCCGCTGCTGGTATTGTTGCCGGCCCCGGAGACGCATTTGTCTCGTGCTCGGGCTGCCCTATTCCCCGACCTTTTTGTGAGCATGGTTGTCCTTCCAAAACCAAAACCTTCTTACAAAACGCGAGTTCGTGTTTGTTTAGACTGTTGCCTTTCGCTGAGTCTTGCGGGGGACGCCCCGCCTTTTATTTTACACGGCTGCTCCAGGTGGTGAATTGCTTGGATGTCTTCTTTACTTTATTTATCCCGGATTTGAAGGGTGACCTGGTTTCTTCAAGATAGCGCTATTACGCTTGGATATTTAGTTTTTGTTTTGGGAGACAATCTCTTTTTGATTTTCCTGAAGCGCTGGAGCGTGGTTCTTCATGTACGAGGAACAAGTTATTGATCGATTATTTTAGTTTGGACTGTTCTACCAACTCTCAAAGAACTCCTGCCTTTGAACTTTGTGAACTTGCCGAAGGCTTATGTGAGCACTACAATTGAAGAAGACCATCGCTACCTATAAGTCCCAGTGTACAAGTAAGTGGAAGGGTGCACAATACCTGGAGAGGGCGTTTTTTGTGTAATTGCTATAGTGTTCTGCATTATTTGTCTTTCTCTGTCCCTAGCGCTTCCATATTCCGGTGGGCCCCATCCTTCTCCTAGTTGGCTGCTGATTGGGACTTGTGAATGGTTCTTCTTGGTCCCTCTTTTTCTGGATATATTAGGTCCCTCTTGTTCTTGTCATACCAATCAAGGGGCGGTGATATCTCTAGGAAGGGAACGGACATTTTCTTCGCTCCCGGGGAAAAAAGGGATTGATAATACAAGAACCCTTAATTTTGCGACATATTGTTCGCGTTGCGTATTTCCGTTTCCGGTCGCTAGTTGCATGCTTGTGTTGTGCATTTCTGGGCATGCCTTTTCTATCCTGTTTCAATCTTTGTAATCCTTTGTTTCTTTTAACTTTATTTTTTTATTTTTTACTCATTATCTATCTCTCTATTTTTCTACATTTATATTTTGCGTTTTTTCCAACTTTTTGTTACTTTAATAACTACTTTTATTTTAGCTCTCTCTTTTCTTTTATTAACTTTTTTTCCCCTATTTTTCCTTTCTTCTTTGACCCAGGACCATGGCAAAGGGAGCCGGCAAGTCGAAGGGGAAGAGTCCCGCATCCCGTAGCCGGCTCCCTCGCGGGAGATTAAGGGGGGAGTCAGTAAGTCCCAGGGAGATCTTCAGCGCGGTGGAGGTGGCCGCACTGGTCTTCTTTGTGCAGCGCAACCTCCCCAAGACCATCGTGGCAGGCGGCAGGCCCGGCACCGGGTATGGCCTCCGGAAGCGTCGCCAGCTATGGGGTAAGGTGTGCCAGACCATGTATCGGGAGTCTGGGGTCTGGCGCACCTACAATCAGGTGACGCACCGGTGGTCCGACATCCTGGACCGGGAACAAGACCTGCTTGACCTGCTTGGCGCCAAGATCCCTGGGCTTGGTGAGTACTAGTAGCTATTTATTAACTACTTTGTTTTTTTCTGCTCTGTGTTATATTGCAAATATATGTTTTTTCCGAAGAGCAAGAATGCTGCCGATTACATTGCAGGTAAATTATGTTTCAAAAGCTTCTGTGATTGCAGGTGATCGCCTGCTCAGTCAGTGGCGGTGCTACTATGCTTACTTGTTTTCAAGTTTGTGCTTATTTGGCCTGAGTGATTATGTATGAGTGTACATTACAGAACTGCGTAATGCTAGAGAGACTAGAGACTCAAGTCCAGTCCTTCCTTTGTACTCCTGCTACTAAGAAGAGATAGTGGTTGTTGATTGATAGGTTGAGTATATTATGACTTGTTTGTAGTAGGACATTTTTTAGTGGTCTGCAATCATGACGGACTGTGTCTGTCACTTCGCTTGCTGCTGACTGCTGCCAGTCCTAGTAGAACCTTTTTGTAGTCGGTTTAGTGAGTTACATAACTTTCCAAGTAGACGGTCCGCGAATCCAGGAATATTATGATGATATCCTAGTAGACCACATCAGAAAGGTCAATACATTTAGTGCAATTGTTGTTCATTTCCCCGAAATAATTTTTAATTGTTTTTTTTAAATGTTTGATTTCGTTGACAACAATCATCCATGTTTGTGTCTTTCTTTAATGTACATCAGCTCCTCCAAGGGGCAAGAGGACAGAGGTGGCAGTGGCGGCGCCGGCGGAGCAGGAAGGCCAGGATCCGTCCGCTGAGGGCTCTTCTGCTGGCCCCAATAAGTTTTCCTGTTAATATTAATAAATATACTTCCCTAACTTTTACAGCACCTATTCATTCCAAACGTTCATCATAATTCTATTTTTTCCCAAATCGTCTTTGATCTTCTTGTAGACTGTTTCTAAATTCTTATCCTGCCTCTACTATGACTCTCTGTGCTACTGCTATTTATTATTATTAGTCTGTCTGTGTAGCTAGCTAAGCTTGCACAGTTGGCAAAAGGTATTAAACAAAACTCCTATTCAGCAATAGCTCTAGGCACTGAGTGCAGCCTCTGAGTTGTCCATAATGTCTATTGAAGTCTTCTTAATGTTTATGCTTTGACAATTCCCAACAATAAAATGTCAATGGCCACCAAGAATAAGATACTAGTTTACTTTTTCAGTTCAGTTCAAAGCTTTATTTCGATATGTGTGATATCATAAAAGCACATTTACAATTAAAAAACACAATTCATTAACAGTGCATTTAAAAAAGATTACTTATAAAATCCTTTTATATTACAATAAATAGTTAAAAGTATATTAAACTTTAACAGCTTTGTTGATATATTAAAATAAAAAAAGAAATTCAGCTTGGATTTAAATCATCAAATAGCCTTCAACCTAATCAGCCGGATGTACCACGTTACAACGCATACCATTACAACTACCTACCATTACAACGCGACCATTACAATGCATACCATTACAACGCATAGCGCTTAGAGGTGCTGGATAGTGGTAAGTATAATTTACTATTCCAACTCCAGTCCCCGTGGACACTAGGGAAGGTGTTGGATAGTAAATTATACTTATTCCCTATCCTAGAGCGCCCCCCAGCGCAATGCGTTGTAATGGTATGCGTTGTAAAAGTTGCGTTGTAATAGTAGGTAGTTGTAAAAGTTGCGTTGTAACAGGTGTATACCAATCAGCCAGGCCCAACTAAGAAATTTAGCCACCCCACACACTAAGGTTGTACTACAATCAGCCTTAAGTATTCTAAGTGCAACAGAGTGGTCCCTTGTTCCAAGCAACAGGCACACTGGTTTGAGCCATTTCTGTCTTGGTTTTACATAGGCTGGGCATACAAAGAAGACGTGAGCAATGTTTTCAATGACACCTTCACAATTTGGGCAATCAGCAGAGGTTTGATGCGGTGGATTCCACTTACTGGTACGATCACGAAGAGGAAGGGTACACATCCTAAACTGGATAAAAAGGGATCTATCTCTGGGTTTCTTAATAAAATCTAAATAGGGCTCCAGGTAAATCTTAGGCTTGTGCTGACGGAATACCTCAGTCAGCCTACCTTGTTTTGGGTCCCTCTATGCCTGATCATCAACCCATGCCCAGTAGGCTCGCTTAGTTTGCTTTTTGATTGGATAGGAGGACATATACTACTACTGTTGCATGGACTATTCTTCACATACAGAACTATGGACAAGAAATAGGGCATTAGTGATAATAGGCGCAGTTAGACTTTCCACATACCTCAGTCATAACAGAAGTTGAACCCCCAATCTCCTTACTGACTAGCTAGTGTGTCCTAGTCATTATTTAGCTCCCGAATGCAGCAATGATCCCCAATGATTATACAACCCAGAACATAAGACTACGGAGTCAGAGTCCCGACCTCTCAGAGTCACGGAATCATGCTTGCAAATTGCAAACCCTTTCGCTCTCACTCATGACCAAAAACCACAGAGTCTATGTAAGTTTTAAAACTTTATTAAAAGTAAAACAAGTAGTTCTGTGTGTACTCTGTATATTAAATTTCAATTGTGCATCATATAAAAACATTTATTAAAATCAACTTCATATAAGATAAACGGTGAACTCTTGAAAACTGAACAGTGGCTGATTTTACACAATAACTGTGGGAACTTGGAACTTAAAGTCTTGGTGGTGATGATGACGACTCTGAGTAACATATTGCTCTTGTTCGTAGAAGGGAAGCTTCTGTCTGTTTTGAGAAAAATGGTGTGTGTTAAAAAGCAAGCATTCATCAGTTGTGCCAAAAAGTGTAGCATGTTATGGCTAAGCATAAATAAAAACACCCTCCCCTTCTGAAAGGGGAATTTTTAGTTTAGACTAGAGAGTCACAAATAATTAAATTTGTTTATGTAGTAACATATTTTTTCATTCCTAGACAAAATAGGGAGTTGTGCATATGGCATCTAAAAATATGAAATGTATTTTCTAGGCATAACACCATCGGCACAGCCCACCACCAGTCCCGGGCCTGCGCGGAGGTGGTCACTCCAGGGGCGGATGCGGTGCCAGCAGGAACTGCTGTGGGGGATGCCACGGTAGTGGTGGGCAGTGGTAAGCTATTATATTCCTTACTTATTGAGATTGCAGAGTAGGCTCGCTGCAGGGGTGTATATGTTGTACAGTACAAGTACACTTTACTGTTAAGAAGACTTACGAATTTAGAACTATGTTTTTGTCAACCGGGTAGAAGACAGTCACCCTTGACTTCGCATTAGCAATAACATTAGTGGAGGGATTTGACGGGTAACCCATGGCCTCCTCTAAATTTGACTTCAACTCAGCTGTGAAAGTTTTATCGAGAAGCCAAGTCAGATCAGAGATAAACTTGATGGATGGGATGAACGAAAAGGGAAAGAAGGGTGTAAGGTAGGACGAGCGAGTTAAATTAATGACTGGCAAAGAAGATACGTGTTTTTGAATGCAGGCACAGGTGGCTGGGAATCTGATGCATGGCCAGTTGAAGGCTGAAGCAAGGATGGGTGGAAGTAGAAAGAAAAGAGGACTGCCTGGGTGGGTGAAACAGAAACTGTATGTGTGCGCAATATATCCTTTAGTTCAAATTCAAATGCAAGTCAAGCACAGATGCATGACTGGCGGTTTACAAAATAAAATAAAAAGGGTGTTTTTTTGTGAGAAAAAGTAAGGTTTGTCCAGTTGAGACATTAAGAAGAATGATTGACATTTACTTTGAATGGATGGATGCCTGGGTGGTATCTTCCTCATAGATACTGATAGCATAGGTGTATGAAGAGTAGACAGTGTAGACGGTCACTGGATGAAGAGTGTTACTTTGAAGAGCATGTAACAGAGCATGTCCGTGCCAGAGTAGCACAGCCGAGGAAAGTAGAAGTTGCAATTTTTTTCAGAATACTCCCTTGACTAACAGTAGTTTGCAAGCACAGCATATGTTGTGTATCTGTATTGTATAGCTCACATTATCAAGTCAAGTCACAAGTGCCTTCCTCCGGCGATTACGTGGACCACTCACTACCTCTGTTAACAAAAAAGATTTCAACTCTGTCATTCATTTGTGGCCTATCGGTGTTTACTCAATAAATAAAAACAAAGCACCTAAAGTCATCCCTTATATAAGCAAATATCCTGTGAAGGGATAGATGATCATATTATCTTTTTCATTTTCCTTTTGTAGTAGTCAGGGGCAGGGCAGGGTGAAAGTTAAATTAATTGAGCAGTAGCCCTTGTAACAGAGTATGGCCATTGCCACCCGTAATAGAAGAGTAAGAGCTTCACCACCTGCATGTACTGGACTGGTAACAGCAACGCAAGTCTGCGTCATCATGGCTTGCATGGCTTGTTTTTCTTGGGTGCAAGCTGACTGCGCTGGCATTATGCCGTCTTCCACAAGTGTACGTACTAATTTCACTAAACAAGAGAGAAGAAGAAGACTGGTGTACTGTCTGAGTTTAATGTAGTGAGTCCATATAGTGCTAGTAGAATTCTTGAAGCTTCCACTAATGTTAGAGCAGAGGCCGACGAAGTGGGAGGTTAAATAGATACATGCCGCAAATGTTATGTACTGTGCTTGCAAGTTGCTAGTGCTACTGTGACACAACTTTCTGTTGAATTATTTTGTGTTAATCTTAAAGAGTATTGGTTACAGTATTTTTCTTTCTTCGTGTAGATACTCCTTCTAAACTATCAAGGAAGGAGTTGGCTATCCGGGCCAGATGACGGAAGCTGGAGGCAATTGTCGCCGAATATCGGCGGCTGGTGGCTCAGGAGGAGGAGGATGACTCACAGTCAACATCCACAACTACAGCTGCATCCTTCTCCGCTGCCCCTGGGTCATACAGCCAGCGCAATACTCCAGTGGTACGGCACCGTGGTCCGGCAGCCACCCGCCGCCACCGAGCAGCGAAAACAACAGCTACCCCCCACAGTACCTGCAAGTCTCGTATGCACCGATTCACCCTGCGAGTGGCCTACCTTGAGCAGGAGGTGGAGAGGTAGAAAGCCCTGCTCAAGGCCTTCCGCAGAGAGCTGCGTGACCACCTGGCCACAGGACCCCCCGGCCAAAGTAGAGACTGGAGAGAGACTGTCCCTTGCCCCTTTTTTAAAGACATTTGGGGGGGGGGTTGGAATTGGGCGTTGGGGTTTTTGAACTTTTGGGGACATTTCATGGACATTGGTTGGGGTTATTGAGGGGGTGGGTCGGGTCTTGTGGGCTAGTTTATTTTTGCTAGGCTCGAAATAATTATTTCTTTTACACTTAAACATAGCATATGCGTTTTTACTGTTTTGTGGGGGAGGCAGTGGGGGGTTAACTACTGTATGTTTGTTTTCCTGAAACTTAACTGGCTGGTTGATTCAAATTGTCTAAGTAATCGCCCAAATTTGCACAAAAGTGCCACTGACAGAGTTAGTGAATTCAATTGTCCTACTACTTTACTAGTACTACCGTCCGTCTCTCGTCTCCTCCTACTCCATTATTCTTCCTCCCCCAAAATGCTTATCTTATCTGTGATTTGTGTTTGAGAAGAGGGCTAGGCACAGGGCTGGCTGCATGGCAAATGGCGATTAAGGTTGGCTATGGAATCCTGGACGGATGAAATGGCATTGTTGTGGTGGTAGCAGTAGTGGTACACACTGGCAGTAGCAGCATATGAAAAAAAAGGAAATGAGACGTTGAGTGGCCTGAGAGGAGCATTAGAACAGTATCATAGTACACAAGAACAGTGCCATAAATTGTAGCCTAAGCAATGCTAAAGTATTCAATCAAAAGTTAACTACTTGTTGCGTGGATTATGGCTAGAACAAGAACTAGTAGTGAAGGACACAGCAGTGTAAGCTTTCGTCACGTGTAGGAGGCTATTGTTGTTGATGAATCCACTCGATGAAGGACATGAAATTCTGAAATGGTTTTGCAAATACTCATGGGTGTGTGTCAAGCAGAATAGGAATATATCCTTGGATTCCTTGACCTGCCTTGAAATTGATTTTCTGTTGCTTTGACCTTATCCTCCCCAGCAAGCGTGTGGAATTATTGGTGTCATTTACTCACACCTCAATGAAAACCACACAGCCCGGGGGAAGAGGGTTAGGGTTTGAAAAATGGATGGGAATGGAGTTTTTTGGGAAAGTTTTTTGGAGAGAGAAAAAAAACACAGCACGGACAAACAACAAATGAAGAAAAACAAATCTTTGGATACAACCATATCCATAAATCTTTTAAGGGACATAAAGGAAGTGATGCATGAAGTTGTTTGCTAAATGGATAGTTAGGTTACTGAAAAGTAGTACTTATACTACAACTTACTAACTAGTACTAAACAATAAGACAGTACAGGGCTGCAGTAATTACGCAATTTCACTTGCCTATCTGTCCTCAGAGAGAATAAACACTTAGTAGTACATTACATTAGTTTTAAAAATAGCAAAGAAACTTATCAAATAGCTGTAGGGATGAATTTGAAGCAGAGAGCAAACGCACTCATAGAAGTTCACAACAATAACATCATTTAAAAGATAAGGACAAGTGAAGTAAATACTGTAACTGTATGTTGTAGTTGTCCTGGTCAAATTGGGAAGTTGCATGCATCCAGCTATTCCTCTTATTTGCGGTACTCCTCCATTCCATCAGGAGCTTTGTCGATCAATCTTGGTGACCACACTGTCCACTGCCTGCCTGGAGAATGCGGAATTGCTATGGTGGTAAGCCTGAGTTAATGTTTTTCCCATCGCACAGGATAAGTGCCGGCCTGTAATTGTCGATGGAAAAACAGAAAGGGATATTAAAATACCCCGGAGGAAAAATATAAGGTACGGTGTGTAGTGCAAAAATAACACTTTCACTTTCAGAGGCGACAGTATTACATACATGCATCATTTCTAAAGTGCCTACTCTGAGTCTCTGTTTCCAGGATAATAATTAGCACACAGCAGGCCAGGGCCATGCAGACGGTCAAGTCAGGCACTACTGAGTGAACCAACCTCCATGTAGCATAACTCTTTGACACAGACAGACAAAGCAGATGTAATTTTATACAGCAAGCCACATAGCCGCAATTTTACATAAACCGCTGTCTGGACTCTGGCATAACACTACACTGGCTCGACCACTCCATACCACGACTAGACAGACATGTAGTTCTGCTGTGGTTGTTGTTGACTTGTTTACCTGTTTGCCACTCACAAAATGGCCATAGTTCTTCCGTAAATCGACGATGATAATCCCTCCATCTCAGTGAGTGACTGTAAAGATATTATGTAACTTTGGTCATCATGACTCATCATCATCATCATGGTGTTGGCAAACTCAATGTTGTTCATGCAGTCACAGTCTACACGCAGTGAGTCCAAGGACATTTTCCATATTGAAAAATGCAACGTAGTGGCCCCTGCAGTAGAAGTACAATTTGTATTAAACAAGGTAAATAGAGTAGACTTGAGTTACATTTAGTGTAAAAGATTAAATAATATCAGAACACATAGATAGGATTCATTTCATGCGCAACAAACAGCAATTGCTTTCATCAGAGCCATACAGCCAGTGTTGTCCACTGCATGCCATGTCATCAATCATTACCTGCTTGACTTTCTGTCAGCATCTTATTCTTAAGTGAAGGGCCACAGGGCAGCCTCTCGTGTCAATTTCAGAAGTAACAGTCAGCATAGTCAGTCATTCCAGTCCCACTTCTTTTGAGGGGACTCGTCTAAGAAACGACAGTTTCTTGATTCTGCTTAATCCGGCCATCTGCCTTGATAGGGGGAGTCCGGCCATCTGCCTTGATAGGGGGAGTCTGGAGGAGGAGGATAGAGGAGCATGACTGAGTTGTGAAGATGTGAACTTCAGGAATGCAGACAGCGGCACCTTCAATATGGAAATAAGACGAAGACAGTGCTGCGGATGGTTTTGTTGTGATTAAAGTTTTGTTGTGCTAAAAGTTGCAAATCAAAGAAAGACACACAGAAATAAGTCAATAAGGACGGGAAAAAAAGTAAGTATTTCAAGCCTAGTTGTCAGGGAAGTAGAGCTCGTCCTCAAACTCTGTGAATTGAATCTGGTGTAGGTCAGCTAACAGAGAAGAACTTCCGTCACCTAAGTCGGTGTCCTCTTCTTCCTGCGTGGATTCACATATTTTGTAATCTGGTGGTATGAAGTGCTGATTCATCTTGATCTTTGTTAACCTCTCCACATTTTTGGGTGAGATGCGGGTCCTTTTTGAAGTTACAATGGCACCAACAGAACTGAAAACACGTTCAGGAGACACGCTTGCGAGTGGGAAAGCCAAATAATTTATTGCCAGCTTGGTGATCAGTGGCCATTGACGCCTTTTCCCATACTAATACACCAATGGGTTCTGATCAAAGAAGACCTCTGTTGGGTCATCCATATAGGCCTGCACTATCCACTCAAGGTCCTCCAGGGGTGTTCCACTTTGCGTACCATCTGTTGCCTATGCATCAACACTGGAACGAGCAAACCCTTAATGAGTTATCCAATCCGCTTCCGACAATATTATGGCAGGGCCTGGTACAGGTGATGATACGGTTGCTGGTGTCGGTAACGGCTCTGACGGAAAGTGACTGCCTTCGACCACAGAAGTGGACCTTGACACCGGATGGCCTGCTGCTTCAGTAGTACTTGTAGTGGTTTCTTCAATTTCCTGATGCTCTTTTTCGAACCGAGTGGCTGACAGAGCTAGCCAATGTTTGTACTTGGAAACATCTTCTTCATAAAAAGGAATTGTTGGACTTGGCCCTTCTGGCAGGTTCACCACTAATCTTTTTGCTTTAGGTCTGTGATCTGTGTTAATGATTTTCTGGTCTGTGCGCACTTTTTCCCTGTGTCCCAGAGTAAAGTGCGTGCATGTAGTTAGGCTGGCCTGCTCTCCCATAGGGATGCATTGGGAATGTCTGTGTCCCTGGTAGTTCCTGATGCGTGGGGAGTGCAAGCTCGAATTTGGTATGTGCGAGCTCGTGAGAATGAATGCTTCGCAATGATGTATGTGGCATGAGTGTGTCATGTGTAGAAATGCCACTTCTAGGACTTGGCATATTAATGTAAAATATGCCTGCCGTGTGATTGGCTGGAGCTGGCTGGTGAGCCTGGCTCCAGGAAGGCTGGATGGGTCTGCCCGGTGGTGAGTGTGAGATTAGCATGTTGATGGCTGGGGAGGAGTGCACCTGGTCCCTGATGGGGCTGGACTTTCCCCACACAATGCTGGCTCCACCCCCTGTAGTGCGACTGATGACCCTAGCCCTGCCAGTGAATGAAATGGGTGGTTGAGCTATCAAGGGTAATTCAAAACCAGCTGCGACTGGTTTCTCCCCCACCCTGCACCTACAGACAAAGGAATTTACAGTATAAGAAGGGGCTGTGTCCCCATACAATTTGTTCTGCTTTTGGATCCTTGCCAGAGGGGGCTGCTGCTGTTGCTGGGGCCAGGAGGACCACCACTAGGATTGCCTCCCTGCCTGGGGACCCAGTGAGCTGGCTCTGGGCCCAGCCTTTCCCCCTGCCTGTCTCCAGACCTTGCTGGAGCTTTGCTGTTGCTCATAGCGCTGGGGAGCGCTGCTTATTTTCCTTAGCGCTGGGGAGTGCTTTATTTGGGCCCTTGGCGCTTGATAGCGCTTTATTCTCCTTACAGCGCCGGGAGCGCTTTATTGTTCTTGAAAGCCGGTGCCCACCCGGCATTGCCAGTGAAATCGCGCATTTCCGTGTTAGCGCTTCGAGAGCGCTTTTGCTGCCCAGCCGGTGCCAACCCAGCATTTGCAGGCGTTTGTTATTCCTTCGAGTGCCCACCTCGAGTGATTGATTATTTTAAACGAGCCGGTGCCCACCCGGCATTGCCCCGTGTTCGTACCGCCGAGGAGAAGCCAGAAGGAGCCACCAGCGTCATCGCCAGGCCGCGCTGGGATTGGCCCAGCCAGCCGAGCCTCACGCCGCGTCATCGGGGGAGGAGGAAAAAGCAGGAAGTAGCCTGCCTTGCCGTCCCAAGGCTCCCGAGGGAAGGGAGAGCCCCGGGAAAGGAGGAGCCCGGACCTCTACCAGCAGCCGCAGTCAGCCGGTGAGTGTTGCTCCAGTCTGCCCACGTCCCAGGGCTGTTTCCTTTCGCCTCGAGCGGCCCCAGTGGCAGAGGGCCGCTCCAATGAGCAACGAGGCATTTCTTGCTTGGAGCTACGAGGGCTCCAGAGGCCTCATCATTCCCGAGCCTGCAAGGCTCGAGATGCCATTGTTTGTTTAGAGCCCAGCGAGACTCGAGGCGCCCACTTTGTTTTGCGAGTCTCTCTAGTGCCAGGAGGGAGAGGGGGCATATCGGGGCAGATTGTCGCTGCCCGTCCAAAGGAGCCAAGGCATTTTTCGCTATTCAGAGCCCACGAGGCTCAGGCGGCATACATTTGTTTTTTAGCCCTACAAGCTCCAGGCACCACCTTATGTTGTAGAGCGCTGAAGCTCTCGAGTGCCCACATTTGATTTACGAGTCTGCGAGGCTCGGACCCGGCCTCATTGTTCTTCAAGCCCTGAGAGGCTTTTTGGACCCCAGTTGTAATTTAGAGCTCACGAGGCTCCCAGTCCATATGTGTTTTGCGAGCCAGAGAGGCTCTGGGGGGACACAGGCAGTTAGTTGGTCAGAGCCCCGTGGCTCCCACGCTGTGTTCCCTCACCATTGTTCTTGAGCCCACGTGGCTCCAACGTTGGCTATCTGTGATTCACAACTGTCCAGCACTTAGTGGACAGTTGCTACGTTTAGGCTTGTGTTCTTGGCTGCCTGCGCAGCCTTCCCTGACAATTTGGACTCAGGGCATTTCAGCCCTTGCAAGGCCAGTTGGCCTGAGGGACAGTTCTAGTGTTGTGCTATGTGCACCCTGCGCATTGTGATTTACTGCTTATTTGATTCCTGCGCAAATGTTCTACCTACACCTCTGAATGTGTTTTAATGCCTCATGTGCAATGTGTTTTATGTTGTATTACCTTTGCTAAAAGTGACCTGCTTAGGTATTCTATGTTTTATCCCCTTTGCTAAAAGTGACCTGCTTAGAGGATGGTTTATGTTATTACCTTTGCTAAATGTGACCTGCTTAGGTGATTGTTTAGGTTTCCTCCCCTTTGTTAAAAGTGACCTGCTTAGGTGATGGTTTTCCTTCTATAGGTCCTGATGATAAGGTCCTAGTTCCCTGCGTGATTGTCCTACAGTGTTTAGGGTTGCGTAGGAGGTATTTACCCTTACCAGTGATTACTGGTTGTGTGCTGCATTTACTATTTTAGTGCTACAGTCATTATATGTTTATGTGCTAAGTGTTATACCTACAAGTATTATGTCTAACAAGTGCCTACCCCTGACAGTGGTCCATGTGGCCCTGTCCTGTACATAATCCCTTGTAAATTCTGCCCATGCCTGTTGGCACATTGTAAAGTTTGTGTGTTATCTATCACATCGCCTCCGAGATTAGCCTTGATGCTCGCGTCACGTTACCTAGAGGGTGAGCAGGGGTTATCTTGGTGTGCAACTCCCTTGCCCTGACCTTAGACATGGTGGTCTCTGACTGACTTTGGTTTGAGCCTTGGCCAGCCGGGGGTCCCAGGTCTAAAAGGAATGAATGTATTGCTGGCCAGTGCCTTTTTGTACCGTGGATCCAGAATAGTGGCACAAATGTAATGTTGTTCAGAATGTATTGCTTTAAGCCTTGCATTGTCAACTAGGTGGCTTAAAAGGATCTCCGCCAACTGATATGCGTCTTGTTTTTCAGCATCAACTCGGAACTTGAAGACACCGCCTTCAGTTGTTCCTCTACCATGCCCAACAATGGGATAGCTTTGCCCAAAGTACAGTCCTCCCTGCTGACTTCACGGGTGAAGACCTCAAAAGGAAGAAGCATGTCTGTCAGGGTTTTAACTAGTGTCTTGTGTATTGGTTTCACCTTTGCACTGTGTTAAGTTGACATGTGCTAGTTAGAGTTTTAAACGCCATTTTTCCTTTCCTGCTGCCTCTGCACACGACACATTTTGTTATTAATGCTTTTCGCCTAGTTAGGTATTTTGCTTTACACGAGAATAACATGTTGCTTACAATATCAGTCTTGCTTGGTAAGCTATGTCTGTACAGTGAGTGCCGAGGCCTTCAAGGTTTTTCAACACAGCGCTTATTGTTTGGATTAATCAGCGCACAGAGTACACATAATATGGATGCAGCTGTGGCCAACTTTGGTTTTCAAAGAGAGAGAATACCCAGAAGATCTACTTACAAAAGCAAAAAATGATGTGAAAAAACTGAACAGACAAGAACTATTACAATCACCGAGTAAGAAAAAAGAAAATGACCGGATGGTCATTGTATCTAAATATTCTAATGTCAGTTCAGCATACAAAAAGATCGTATTAAGACATTGGCCAATGTTACAGTTAGAGACAGACTTTAAAGACATGTTTGAAGCTAAACCCATATTTGCCCACACTAGGGGCAAAAATCTTGGTGAAATTCTCAAACAACCCACAGAACAACCATTGATCTACAAAGGCACCAGACCGTGCAATAACTGCAACAATTGCCACAATGTAATTACAGGCAACAAACTATCACACCCCAGGAAAGGTTACAACATCAACCTGAAAGTCACAGCCACATGTGATTCCAACAACCTTATTTATTTACTCAAATGCCCGTGTGGGAAGGTATATGTTGGCAAAACGGAGCGCAAGTTGAAAACCCGTGTTAATGAACACAAATCAAACATCCGAACAAAGAATCTCAAATCATCTATAGCGGCACACTTTCTGGATATGAATCACACCATAGCCCAGCTCAAATTCATGACATTGGAAATTGTCCAAAAAACAGAAGGAAGAGACAATAATAGGATGTTACTACAAAGAGAGAATTTCTGGATTTACAAACTCAATTCGATCAAGCCCCATGGCTTAAATGAATGGATTGAGTTCTCATGCTATCTGTAACTTTATCGTAATTTTGAATGACAGCACCGCCGGTGCTTACAGTTCTGTGACTGATCTCCGCACCGTGGATCTCTATTAATGTATAGACATTTGTCAATTTAACCTCAGTTATGTTTGCATACTATGTCATTATTTGGTTCATATGTAATTGTTTACGAGATATATTTTGTTTTATGTCTTATACACCAGTACTACATTTCCCTTTCTTTAGTCCTCTTTCGTTTCCTACACCTCGCGATCACGTGACTCACCCAACTGCACGTACTTGTTTATCAAGCACGCATCCGCATTTCCGGGTTAACCTTGCCGGTTTGCGGTCGGCGTTTCTGAAACGCTGTGAACTCTGATTCAAGTAAGTTATTTGTCACTCTAGACCACCGAGCATTGCTTTCCCAGCACGCTTTTCACCTCCGTTTACGTAGTATTACATTCTCAAATTACTGTCACCAATTTTTTTAGAGTTTCATCTAGGTTTATTTTTCTCGGCGCTCTGCCACTTACACCGACTATTTGGTAGTTGTTACCTAAATCTTCACGCTATTCTGAGTTAGATCTAATTAACAGGTTCTTTGGCATGATTTTCCGTACTCTCACAAGCCATTCGGTGAACACTCTGGGTCAAGGGACTATTCCTAATCGAAATAGACTTGACAAATAGTCGTCATTACAGTTACAATTATGCTCGTCTTTGTTTCTAGAGGCTCCCCGATGAAGGGCTGGTAGCCCGAAATGCATTGGAGCAGGAATATTAATATGGAGCATGAATATTAATATGCATTACGGAGTTGAATATATCTTTTGAAATTGGATTTCATCAATGGATGTACAAATAAGAAGCAAATAAATATATAGTTGAAAATACTCATCTTCTAGCGAATTATTTGGAGGATTACACCAATTTGAGTGCCTAAGGGATGTCATCAAAGTTCCTTTGATAACACATTCTTCAGATTGTCTAATTATCGCCCCAGGGTGTTTGGCGACACCTTAGAGCACCTATCATTATCATAACCTTTTGGAGAACTGCATTTAACAGCAGTGCACGGGTTTCTTATATTTTTCTCACAACTTTGGTTTTAGGCACGAATGCTACTGCACTGCACAAGGCGGGAGACACACACTTGATGAATATCCATATGCAGAGTATTGGTGTAGGAGATGATGTGATCCATTTCCACTAAACCTAAAGGTATGGGCCCGCCCTTCTAAACCCAAAGAGATCTTCGGTAGATATAATATAATATACTAGAGAGGATAAACTAAGGTTCTATTCATACCAGTTTCCTTTAGCATTTTAACATGCTTTCACCCTTTGTATTTTATGGAATAGTAACTATGTTGTTGACCTTGATCTTTATAATATGTTTGCTTGTATTAGCTAAGATACTGCGTTTGAGAACACTGCATTAGAAATAAACATTTCAAACTCGCACGTGTCCTCATTGACTCCTCGTTCTGGATTGATATGTTAGTATAACGAAAGAGTGTTCATGTGTTCCACGTTTCCTGAGGTGTTCTAAGTCCATGTTCTGGGTTGTCTAAATCATTGGGGTTTTGTGAGTACCAATGAGACACTGATTGCTAGTCTGGTAGGGGATTTTGGATACTAAGGTGAGTTTTGGCACTCCCAAATTCACTGAGGTTCTAAGTCTCTATGCACAGTTCTGTATAGGAGCAGAAATCCCTGCTACACTAGGTCCATTCCGGGGGGCGTGGCCAACAGCCGAGCATGGTGGACGTGAGTTAGAAGAGCTCCGTCCCAGCTTCCCCTATTATCCTGGAAATTATCCTAAGATAGCGGGGTCTGGCCCCTAACCCCCTCACCTGATACTCGCCAAACCTGATCCGCGCTGCCGGGGCCTGGCTGACGGCACCGAGAACCCTGGCAGAGAGCTGCTAGCTGGGGACGTTGCGCACAGGAAGGGAGGCCTACCACCGCCTAGGAGACCGCGGCCCAGAGTGTGCAGACGGGCGGACCGGAAGTGCGCCGCGCACGGCTGCGTGTGCTCCCCGAGCACTGCGGAGCGGACCCGGGGACTCTAAACGTACCGGCTTGTTACCACCGATCCCGCTACTACGGCAACACCCGCGGATTGACCGGAGGAGGTCAGAGCATGACGGGAAGTCACTGATGCATGGGGGAGCTGGGAGTCTGAACCTGGAGCAAGGCGAGGCGCGCGGCGCCTGGAATCCGGCCGGCGCCGACTCATGGTGCCTTACAACTGCAGAGAGCCACAACCAGTAGGTGCACGGTGGGTGGCTACATAAGGTGAGCGGGGGCCCTGCTGGCCGAATCGGAGGTATACACCGAGCCCCCTCGCGAAGGGGGAAGATCAGCACCACAGGCGAGGATCGGACGCCTGCTGCCGAGGCGGGGGACTCCTTGTTTGGCGGGCCTACATGTGGACACATAGACATTGGGGTGCGCAGTCCGCCACGCACCGGAGGGACAGGCCTCACACACGACCGGCCCCAGAGATAGCGCCGCATGGGCTGCAACAGTGGTAGCCTCTCCCTGAGGGTGCCGGGTGTCCCATTCAGACACAGATAACGCCGGAAACATTACGCCCCATCTCAGGGCTGTAGGGGGCCCATCGCCGGTCAGTTACTGGAGCTGCACGACTGATATGCGGACTGGCTCGACCCTGCGGTGACCTGGTCGCCCCCTGACTTGAAGGGCCTTTCACTTGCGCCTTGCGGCCCTGGCGCTCCGCACCGGACGCCCACCACGGACCCACACATTGACCGGGGTGCACAGGACACGACACTGCACCTGGCCCGGCTGAGGGGAGGGAACAAGATACTGGTCCTGATCACGGACGTGCCCAGCGGCACTGGCCGCACGGTAAACCAGGGCATCAGCCTACTCCTGAGGTACGCAATTTACACAGCAACATCAACACTTGGCCCGGCACGGCGGTGAACGGCCGGAATTCGCAGGGGACGGAAGACAGGGCGACGACATACCGCCTGAGGTGGGCGTAGAGGAGGTAAAAGATGGGAAGACACAGGATCCCTCGCGGTGGCGCGCAGGCGTCTGGTTCAGAAGACCCGCTGACATCTTCAAATGAAGACGCGATTCCGCCCACGGGTACTACCTCCCAAGAGGCTAAGCTGGACCTCATACTGTTGGAGATTAGGGCACCCAGGGAGGCACTCGAAATTCGAATGGATACGATGTTCACCGGCCTGTCGCTACTTAAGGATGATCATAAGAAGCTGGCGGAGAAAGTGTCGGAGCAAAAACTCGCGTTTGCTGATTTAATACCCCAGCAAACAGAACACTCCACGAGATTGGAAAATCTAGAGAAGCAGATGCAACACCTGAGGGAAAGAGTCGACGATGCGGAAGGGCGCTCGAGACGCAACAATGTACGCATCCTAGGCGTGCCGGAACGGAGTGAGGGGACAAATCCGACCCGCTTTGTGGAGGAATGGCTAAAGACAGTGGCAGACCCGGCGGACCTCACCCAGATGTACAGCTGAGAAAGGGCACACAGGGTCCCACCCAGACCACGGAAGCCGGGGGCTTCCCCTTGGCCCTTGATAGCACGCCTGCTCCACTTTAAAGACAGAGACGCCATCCTGAAGGCCGCTAGGGAGAATGGCCCCATAAAATTTGAGAATCATTCAGTGTCCATCTACCCAGATTTCACGCAAGCAGTGCAAAGGGCCAGAGCCTCTTTCTGGGGAGTGAAGAGAACACAGAGGGAGCGAAATATCAAGTACGCCTTGTTCTACCCGGCACGCCTTAGGGTCATCCATGATCACAGAACTTATTTTTTCGACAATCCGGAAGAGGCATCGGAGTGGCTGGAGGTTACACTCACCCCAATGCACCCCTCGCATGAAGAACAGGAGGTGCCGGAAACACAGAGGACGGACAGCCGGAGGGAGTCTCAGGGTCGCCCCAGCCACCCGGACATGGAGGGGGCCGGCGCGGACCGTCAGGGCCGGGAGGAAGAAGAGGACGACGGCTCGGCAGCGGTAGCGCGACTAACCACCAACGCACTGGCGGAACATGACGCACACAACGGGTCCCCATCAGAGAGTCGGACGAGTTCCCACACAGCGGCCTCAGACACGGAGGGAAGCATTCAGTTGTTTCCCCAAATTACAGCACAGATGGCGGCAGACATGTGACCGTACCCCTGCAGCGACGGACTGGTAATGTAGCGGATATTCACACCTAACGGTGTGGGCAGGGGAACCAAGAACCTGGGACACTTTTGCAGTAGGGGACAATGGTTACGAGACATTTAGATGTATTTGTTGAGTGAGATTGTCTGGGCTCACGCCTTCAAGCCTAGGCACAGTTTCAAGTCTTCTATTCCCATGTTGGGTGTTACGGTTTGGTCCTCTGAGGTTGTAGAGGGGGACCTACAAGTTGGGGTAAAGTTTGTAAACATGGCACTGCAAATTTCCATTGTATGGTCAATGATGATATGGACAATGGTTTTGGAACATTTTTAGGGTATCCGGGGTAATGACGTCCCCTATTGATTATGTGGTCTGCACTTGGAATGTACGGGGACTGGGCTCAGTACACAAAAGACACAGAGTTCTGGCACAATTGCATAGGAGGCGGGTGCACATAGCGTACCTGCAGGAGACGCACCTGAATGAATCAGAGGGGGCCAAAATGCTGCGGAAGTGGAAGGGCCAGCTCCTCGCCACTAAGTATTCCGCTTTCTCCCAGGGGGCAGCCATTTGGATTAGCAACTCGGTCCCGTTTAAGCTCATTGAGTCCAAGATAGACAGGGAAGGCCGCTACGTGCTCGCTAAAGGATTGTTGAATGGTGTATGTGTGGTACTTGGATGCTTGTATGCCCCGAACATTGAGCAATCACAGTTCTTTGAGGAATTGGGCACAGCACTGACGGAGTGGGTGGAGTATGATTGGATTATAGGTGGAGACTGCAACGCGGTGCTAGATCTCGCGCTCGACAGATCTCATCCCCCTATACACGCGACTGAGAGTAGAAGGCAGGCGGAGGCATTGGCACGCTGGGCTGAGGGGTGGGACCTAGTTGACACATGGCGGGCACTTCATACATCGCACAGGGAATATACATTCTACTCCCCATCACATAACCTCCACACCAGGATAGATCGCATCTTTTGCTCTAAGACACTCACGCTGTCAATTGTGCAAGTAGGCCATATGGGGAAGACACTCTCGGACCACAACCCGGTGGAACTGTCCCTGACATGGGGAAGAATACCTACCCCCATACCGACGTGGCGATTGTCCCCGGGCCTCCTTGAAGACTCGATTTTTAAGTCCACCCTATCAGATGCTACCACACACTACTTCACAGAAAACACGGGTACAGCAAGCTCCAGGAGGGTCAAGTGGGACGCTTTTAAGGCGACCATTCGCGGGGTGGCCATGGGCACCAAAGTGGGCATCAAACACCAGGTGCTGAGGAAACTGCGAGAGATAGAGAGCGGTCTAGCGGCACTGGAAATCGAGGCCGCAGGCACGGGCGGCGCCCTCACGCAACTACAGGAGGCTAATATACAGTATGCGGAACTTCTGGAGGAGCTGAGGGTTCTAGACTATAGGGAATATACCACACGACAGCACGCACAGGCGGACAGGGCGGGTGCATTATTGGCGCGCCTGACCAGGGATGCACCGACAACTTCCCCTATCATGGAGATACAGGACCCCTCAGGGGAACTGGTGCAAGGGCAGCGGGAGATCAACGCGACGTTCCGGCGTTACTACGCTACATTGTACGGCCCGCACTCTCCACTCTCAGAACCGATGTTAGAGGGCTTCTTCTCGGATATATGTGTTCCTCAACTGAGTGCGGCACATAGCGAGGAGCTGGCGAAACCCATTACCGTAGCAGAAATCAGAATGGCAATTAGGGCTCTGCCTAGAAACAAGGCACCCGGGACGGATGGGCTCCCGGCGGAGTTCTATTTAACATACATAGACCTGCTGGCCCCTCGCCTTCACGAGGTATATAACGAGGCTCTGAAGAGCGGTGGCCTGCCCGACACGACACTGCAAGCCCTGATTGTCTCCCTTCAGAAACCGGGGAGGGATGCTCTGCGACTTGACAACTACAGACCACTGTCACTTTTGAACACTGATTCCAAAATACTCAGCAAGATACTGGCGATACGACTGTCTCAACACATCCCAGAAATGGTACACCCCGATCAATGCGGGTTCGTCCCGAACAGGAGCACAGCACTAAACCTGAGGAGGCTTCACCAACTCATGTCTCCGACCGCAGGGGGAAATGACACCGAGGGTTGTATCTCGCTAGACCTACGACAGGCATTCGATACGCTCAGGTGGGACTACATGTTCGCGGCCATGACCAGATTTGGGTTACCCGCCGGATTTATAGCCTGGGTGTCTCTGTTATACCGGAAGCCTACGGCGCGGGTTCGGACCAACAACTGTATCTCTGACCGAATAGACATAGCGAGAGGTACGAGGCAGGGATGCCCTCTTTCGCCACTACTGTTTATAATCGCCCTGGAGCCCCTAATGCTGAAAGTTCAAACCGTGGCGGCTGCGGTGGGGATTACTCGGCTCAACACCCATCATGTCATATCGGCGTATGCTGACGATATACTGCTCTTCCTTAGAGACATAAATAACCCAGTGACACCGCTACCGCGGGTCTTTGAGGTTTTCCGCGAGTTATCGGGTCTCGCCATTAACGAGACAAAGTCGTATGGGTTTGGCTTTAGGAACCCGGTGGCGGGAACACAAGTCCAGTTTCCGCCGCACAGTTTCCAGGTGGCGCCAGTAACATTTAAGTACTTGGGTCTCCAGATATACCGCCAACCACGGGATCTGCTGGACGGGAACCTAGGGCGCGCACTGACTAACCTAACAGCCCGGATACAATTCTGGACTACTTTACGACTCTCGGTGGCCGGGAGGGTGGCTATATCAAAAATGGTGGTATTGCCGCGTCTCCTGTACTTCTTTACGAATCTACCAGTCGCTATCCCTATGCCTTATTTTAAAAAACTTAACTCTTTATTACTCGACCTGATCTGGGGGATGGGCAGGAGGCGCATAAGCATGACCCGGATGCAACTACCCACAGATAGGGGTGGTTTGGGAGTGCCCGATATGTTCGCTTACAGCTGTGCATGCCAACTGCAATGGCTAGCATACTGGTTGGCTGGCCGCAATTTACACAAACTTAACATGACAGAGGACGATAGGCTCCGGGGGGTCATACACCGGCTGTTACTGCCAGGGGCCAAGGCACCGGCGACGACTCCGCCCCTACTCAAACTGGCCCTCGTGTATTGGAAGAGGGCGGTTAGATACACCAATGGGCGGTCGAATTATGCACCCTCGATACCACTGCTGGGCATCCCGCTGGGGACTGGGCAGATGACGGAAAGAAGGCTACGGGTATGGCAGGAGGCGGGGATAACACAAATCGGGGATTTCTTCTCAGATACCAGGCTACTGCCATATGAGGAGTTCGCCAGGCTTCACCAGGAGCCTAGGGCACTCTTTCTGCAGCATGCACAACTGGCACATTACATAGGCACCCATTGGGCGAGGGACGGGGTGGAACCCGACACCAACATGCTGATCACTATACAATACCTCAAGGGGGCAGGCGGACACTTGACAAAATGGTTGACTGCTGGGATACGGGAGGGCAGGGCTGACCTCCTACAACCCCTGAAATTGAGATGGGAAGGGGACCTAGGGGTGGTGTTGAGCACCAAAGAATGGGACCTGGTATTGAAACTGCCGAAGAAAGTGTCTCGGAACCCCAAGTTTAAATTTATACAATTGATGATTCTACACAGGGCTTACTTGACTCCCCGCAGAATACACAAAATGTTCCCGTCTGCATCCGATACTTGCCCCAGATGCCGGCAGGAAGACGCAGGCATGTTACACATGTTCTGGGAATGCACTAAGCTGGGGCACTACTGGGGTACGATACACCACATACTGAATGATATAGTACCGGATAGACCCTACACATCTGCCTCATATTGCATGCTGGGGATAGGACACAGAGAGAAAAAAAGAAGTGTGGAATCCAGATTTGTGGATCAGGCATTGCTGATAGCGAAGAGGTCAGTGGCGATGAGATGGAAATCGGCAAGGCCGCCAGACATAGGAACCTGGAGCGGGGAGGTGGCCAGGTGGGGCAAGGCCGAGGGTCAGGAATTAGGCAGGGAAGAGCGCAGAGGCCTCAGGGCACATCCCATCTCACTGGAGTGGAACGCCCTACTCATAGCATTCAAGCAGGGCGTACAAGACCAAGAGGTCTAGTCTATGTCTATTATCTCTCACAGGGGGGGTGCTACGCCCATGTCCAAACGTGCACAAGAGCCGAGAAGCAGACACACTGGGAATGATATGGTCTACATATATGCTGTAACCGGGGACCGGTGCCCCTACTGGATACGGATTGAAATGTACATATTGACGCAAAGCCAGAGTATTACTGTAATGTGGAATGCCAAGTGCCGGGGGGGGGGGGGGGGGGCGCAGGGGGGGAATGAGGGAGTTGGGATGTTATTGGAACTGAAAACGGAAAAAGTGCATGATTATAATGATTGTTGAAATATATGTCACAAAGCGGAGAACTACTGAACAAATGTTTCTACTATATGCAGTGACCTAACTTGCAAATAAAGAAATTTTCAAAAAAAAACACTAGGTCCATTCCTCCACCTCTAGCCTCATGTCTTTCATATAAGCAGCCCGTGCGTTAAAGACATACTCATTGATTTCCAAGTACAGCTCAAACAGACGCTCAAGCATGTAGAAGGTTGAGTTCCAAAGTGTTGCCACCTCCTGGATGAGTCGTCTGACTGATCCTTAGCTGCTTCCGGGCCTTATAAGAATGGCTGAAATGTGTGCAGATTCTTCGGCAGGTGGTCAGTAACTTGCTGACTGTGTTTTCTTTTTTCAAGAAATCTTGAACAATAATGTTAAGGCTGTGCGCCAAGCATGGCACTCTGAAATAGCCACCATCATACATAGTCTTAACTATATTACTGCCATTATCCGTGGAAACATAACCAATCATGAGCTTTCTTGGCAGCAGCCATGAAAAGACCTTACTGTTAAACTCCTCTAAAATGTTTACTGCAGTATGAGATTTCTCCATGGCAAACATGGCTACTGTTGCATGTTTCCAAGTAGCTTGAAAAATTGTGACACTGTAAACACCTGCAGCTATCTTCTCTCTAACCCCCGCAAAAGAGACCGAGTGTGCAGTAATGCACATGTAATCACAGGCTTGGCAACTGGTCCACATGTCTTTTGTCAGGTGGATAGTGTGAACGGCACTCTTCTGCAAAGCTGCCCCAATCACGTCCAGCACATCTTATGTAGTGCTGGAACCGCAACTCTGGCAAAATAGGACGGCTAGGAACCTTCCATTTAGGGTAGCCTGTTGCCACAAATTCTAGAAAACCCACCCCTTCCATGAAAGAAAAAGGGATCAGGTCCAGCGCTAAATTTTAGCCAGCATTGCATTATACAGACGTGTCGTTGGGTGTTTGTGTTCAAATGGCGCCTCCGACCAAAACATGCTTTTAATGGTGGTCCGGACCGTTTTCATATGTGATGATGATCCAGACGTCTTCAACCCAGTTAGGCTCATTGATGTACTTCTTCGCATTGGTGTCTCTACCAGACTGTTACTGTGCCTCCTATATGTTGCTGGGGTAGAGGGTGTGGGCGCTACCACTGCAGTTCTGCTGCCAGGGGTACTGTGTTTACCAGAAAAAATGTCTCTCGCTGCTTCACCTCCCCCCTGCACGATCAGGTCCTCGTCATCAGATTCAATATCAATGGCTACATTTTGATTTGTACTTTTGGCTTTCCGGATGTTACTTAGGTGTGCCGCCCACTGGATGCTGTGGTGTTTTTTGAGATGACCTCTCTGGCCTCCGGTACCATAGTTTGTACCAAGCTTACCCCGACTAACTACTTGTTTACAAATCGAACAAATAATGTGGCTTTCCGCCTTTTTGCTAATACTAAAGAAGTCCCAAACTGGGGAGTTGAGATTTCTGGTGGTGGTGGAGGTGCCACTTTCAGTGCCTGATGAAGTTGAGGATGGGCGTGGCGGAATTGGACTCTGTTGTGCACTTACAGCACCACTACTTGAGGTAATGGAGGTCGAGCTGGATGGAGGTCCCTGCCGGGCCTGCCGGCCCTTCTGAAGAGAAAATATTGAAGCTGTAGGTCGTGTTGGTGTAGTAGTTACCTGTGTTGGTGGTGGTACCAATGCCACGCTGCCCACATCCTGCGCAGCATTTCGGGATAGGGTAAAAATGTCTGTCTGCTGCATGTCCGCTGGGGCTGGAGTGACAACTGTGATGACTGGGTCGTCATCGTCAGACTCTTCATCAGCAGCAGAATACACCACTTCTACTTCTTCGTCATCACCCATAAGTGAAAGCCTTGCGGGAACCTTCCTTTTACCTAGCTTTGTCGGCTTATGGCGTGCCTCCCTCTCAGACTGAATTGGTGGGTGCCAATCAAGATCTAGATCATCAGAAGGAAGGGGGCTTGAAGAAGAACTTGTACTAGCCCTCCTTTTCCTTGCTGGGGATCTGGAAGACAATGGATCATCAGGAGTGACTTGCTCGGCTGATACCTCTGCATGAATCTCGATTTCCCCATGTGCCGCTAAATTTGGAGGAACAAACATTGTGGGCAGTTGTGCCTCTCCTTGCGCCTCTCCTTGCGCCTCTCCTTGCACCTCTCCTTGCTGCACCTGTGGTTGTCGTTGCGGCTGTGGTTGAACACTCGTTAGATGAGTTATACCCTGCGTTGATTGGATGCTACTTTGCGATGAGTCAACGCCAACATCACTGGTCGATGGAGAAAGAGCAATTAAAGTGGCTGCCCCTGCGGCACTCATGGGCTTGGGCCTATTTTGGCGTGGTGGCACTGAGACCAATGAAGCGGAGGTGCTGCTCGCAGCTTGGTCCCCGGCGGACACCGCTGCTGCAGGCGTACGTTTTTTTTCTCCCAAAAAAAGTGGTGGTCGGTAAACCAGTCTCCTTTGTAAGTGGCGCCACTTGCTTCTTCTGCTCCTTCTTACTGGCAGTGGCACTGGCAACTTTCTTGGTAGAGGAGCTACGGCCACCTTTCTTTGGGCCCATCTTCTTCAGATGTCAGAACAGCAGGACGCAGTTGCACGAGTTGCAGAGCTGTCTGTGGCCACACGTGACGTCGCGTGACGTTGTACACACACTGCAGCAGAACTTCTTCCTGGCACTACAAGTGATGATGATGAGGATGATTCCTGGTTCTCAGTCTTTGTGCACCTAAAAGCAAAGAAGCCAGAGGAACATCAGTTAAAATGTTGCATATGTCGTGCTTCAATTAATACTATTGCAACTAGGCATTTATTATATTAAGTTAACACAACACACCCAAAAACGGAAAGAATCAAAAGAAAAATTGCAATTCTAATAAAAAAATGGATGTTTAAATTAATAGAAGAGAGACCACAGAGAGAGAGTTGTTTCATGCACCCATTTATAACCCTAGGCCTACTGGCCCGCAAAAACTGCCTGGCCTCAATATGCCCCCCCAACCACAAAAACAACACCCAAAAAAATCGAAATACACACAAAAATCACCCCAATCCAATGCCATCCATGCAATAAATGATGTTTAAAATCCAGAGAGAAAACAGAAAGACATTGTCCATGCACCACTGAGTACCCCTGGGCATAATGGATGAAAGCAAGGCAGACGGGGTGCAGACCTATGGCACAAAGCACACTGCCTGGCTTCAAAATGGCTCCTAGACCCCCACCCACATGGTCAGGCCCTGGACCAGGCCTCAAAATTGCCCCCACCCACATGGCCAGGTCCTGGACCAGGTCCCAACAACACCCAAAAAAAATCTAAATACACACAGAAATCACCCCAATCCGATGCCATCCATGCAATAAATGATGTTTAAATTCAAGAGACCACACAGAAAGACTTTGTCCATGCACCATTGAGTGCCCCTGGGCATATTGGATGAAAGCAAGGTAGACTGGGTGCAGGCCTATGGCACAAAGCACACTGTGAGGCTTCAAAATGGCCCCTAGACCCCCGCCCACATGGCCAGGCCCTGGACCAGGCCTCAAAATGGCCCCCAGCCACATGTCCAGGCCCTGGACCAGGCCCCAACAACACCCAAAAATATCAAAATACACACAAAAATCACCCCAATCCAATGCCATCCATGCAATAAATGATGTTTAAATTCAAGAGATCTCACAGAAAGACTTTGTCCATGCACCACTGAGTTTCCCTGGGCATAATGGATGAAAGCAAGGCAGACTAGGTGCAGGCCTATGGCACAAAGCATACTGCCTAGCTTCAAAATGGCCCCAAGACCCCCACCCACATGGCCAGGCCCTGGACCAGGCATCAAAATGGCCCCCACCCACATGGCCAGGCCCTGGACCAGGCCACAACAACACCCACAAATCTAAATACACACAAAAATCACCTCAATCCAATGCCATCCATTCCCTAAATGATGTTTAAATTTAAGAGACCCCACAGAAAGACTTGGTCCATCCACCACTGACTACCCCTGGGCCTACTGGCTAGTGTGGCTTTAACACGCACCTCAAAATTAAAAACAAGCATTTGCAATGCAATAGGTCTCGCATTAGAAAAGTTTGAACTATAGGTATTGTAAATGACAAATCTTTTATTTATGTGTTGGTTTTGAAAATAGTTAAATTAATAGCTATGTCATTTACAATGCCAATAGTTTTAACTTTCGCAAATGTGACACCTATAGCATTTGAAATGCATTATGTGTTGTATTTACGTGACTTAGATGTATTGATATTACAAATAACAATGGCTTTTATTTTTTTTAATAATTAACACTTAAATAAAAGTTATTGTAATTTATAATGACAATAGCTTAAACTTTTGTAAATAACTTTTGTGAAGATTATGTTCAGTGTCTTTTATTGTGACGAAAATCCAAGAACAGAAGTTAAATATTAACATCTTTTTGTGACATTTGTAATAAAGCTTGAAACATTGAGAGAACATATTTAAACCATTTTTGTTGAATGGTTGCACAGATTGATGCTGTGGTGGCGCTGAGTATTGTTGTGGTGGTGCTGAGTGATGCTGTGGTGGTGCTGAGTGATGCTGTGGTGGTGCTGAGTAATGCTGTGGTGGTGTTGAGTGATGCTGCGGTGGTGCTGAGTGATGCTGCAGTGGTGCTGAGTGATGCTGTGGTGGTGCGATAGATAGATAGATAGAGTGAGTGTGATAGATAGATAGAGGGAGGGTGATAGATAGAGGGAGGGTGATAGATAGATAGATAGATAGAGGGAGGGTGATAGATAGAGGGAGGGTGATAGATAGATAGATAGATAGATAGATAGATAGATAGATAGATAGATAGATAGATAGATAGATAGATAGATAGATAGATAGATAGATAGATAGATAGATAGATAGATAGATAGATAGATAGATAGATAGATAGATAGATAGATAGATAGATAGAGGGTGGGTGATAGATAGAGGGAGGGTGATAGATAGAGGGAGGGTGATAGATAGATAGTTAGATAGATAGATAGATAGATAGATAGATAGATAGATAGATAGATAGATAGATAGATAGATAGATAGATAGATAGATAGATAGATAGATAGATAGATAGATAGATAGATAGATAGATAGATAGATAGATAGATAGATAGATAGATAGAGAGATAGAGAGATAGAGTGAGGGCGATAGATAGAGTGAGGGCGATAGATAGATAGATAGAGGGAGGGTGATAGAGTGAGAGCGATAGATAGAGTGATAGAGTGAGGGCGATAGATAGATTGATAGAGTGAGGGCGATAGATAGAGTGATAGAGTGAGGGCGATAGATAGAGTGAGGGCGATAGATAGAGTGAGGGCGATAGATAGATAGAAGGCGATAGAGTGAGGGCGATAGATAGATAGAGGGCGATAGATAGATAGAGGTCGATAGATAGAGTGAGGGAGGGTGATAGAGTGAGGGCGATAGATAGAGTGATAGAGTGAGGGCGATAGATAGATAGAGGGAGGGTGATAGAGTGAGGGCGATAGATAGAGTGAGGGCGATAGATAGAGTGATAGAGTGAGGGCAATAGATAGAGTGAGGGCGATAGATAGAGTGAGGGCGATAGAAAGAGTGAGGGCGATAGATGGAGTGAGGGCGATAGATAGAGTGAGTGCGATAGATAGAGTGAGGGCGATAGATAGAGTGAGGGTGATAGATAGAGTGAGGGCGATCGCTAGAGTGAGGGCGATAGATAGAGTGAGGGCGATAGATAGATAGATAGATAGATAGATAGATAGATAGATAGATAGATAGATAGATAGATAGATAGATAGATAGATAGATAGATAGATAGATAGATAGATAGATAGATAGATAGATAGATAGATAGATAGATAGATAGATAGATAGATAGATAGATAGAGGGCGATAGATAGAGTGAGAGCGATAGATAGAGTGAGGGCGATAGATTTCAATTCAAATCAAAAGTACTTTATTTGTTTATTTTTTACACAAAACCATAAAAGTTCACAATACAACGAATTACTCAGGTTTGTTAAAAAGAAAACATATTAAAATATACGTCGGTTAAAACAGGTATGCTCTGGCATTAAAAGGAGAATCCATCTATTACACATTATAAAAGGGCATCATACAGTTCTATACATCCAGACATTTTCTATAATTCATTGCACTTTTTAAAAAGCCAATCACATGGGGTATACAATCTAATTTTAACAGTTGTAGGTAAAGGAGAGCGGGGTGTACTTGTACAAAGAGCGTTCTTTTTAAAATAGGTTTGAGGTAAAAAGCTCTGGGGAATTCATAATATTTACAAAAAAAAATATGAAATACAACAAATCCTGCGGAGACAAGCTGTCGCAGCCGCAGGGTTCTAGCATTGTGCCTCTGTGACTTCCCCTTGGCACTGCTATTAAAATATGAAACAAATTGAACCTGAACCTAGTTAGTAAAAAGCGCTCATTCATTGCTAATGGCAGTAGGAGATAAGGTTCCTCTGCGGGGCAGGTTTTGAGCATCATATATAGACGCACATTTTTCTTCATCATGTCCTTTTCCTGCTTTTCCATTACTTTCCGTGTGAAGAAGGTCTTTTTAATGTACACTACATCTTTTGTGGTGATACCTTCCGGGTTTTAAACACAAATCCAGACACCCCTCGTTTCCAAGGCTGGTTTTGAGATACTTTAGCTACGGAATCTTGGTCATACAGTCTAGGCTCATTGTCTCTTTCAGGAGACTATGCGTTAACACAAGCTGCTTATTGAGCCAACATTGTAGCCAGAATATAAGGGGTCTCAAGGACAAGGTATCGCTAATAAAAGGCTGGCCAGTCTCTTCGTGTATAGACATGTTCGGTGTCCCCTGTGGGACACACAGGAGCTGTTTTAAGAATTTGTTTTCGACCACCTGTAGTCTCTCAAGGTTACAATAGCCCCATAACTCACTTCCATAGGAAGCTATCGCAATGCTTTTTGCGTGATAGACCTTCAGCATGGCTCCCACCGGTCTATTTCCATTCTTGCGGCAAAATCAAAAAGTGTAGCGTTAGCCCTTGTAACTTCTCCCCTCTTTTTGTTCAGAAGTGGGGCCCAGTTCAGCTGGTGATCAAAATAGACAAAGAGATAGGAGAAAGTATTACACATAGGTACCGTGGTACCATTAACTCTGAAATGGTACTTTTTTTTCGCTTGTTTCCCCGTCTGCATCACATAAGATTTTGTATTGTTAATGGATAGGTCGCAGCTGGCTATAAACCCATGGAATGAGTCAAGTAAAGTTTGAAGCCCTTTCGGGGTACGGGCTAAGAGGACGGCGTCGTCAGCATAAAGCAAGACGGGCAATCCTCGATGGCCCACATAAGGGTGATCCGCCCCTGTGTCCACCAATGTCTCTTCAAGGTCGTTTATATAAAGGTTAGAGAGAAAGGGTGCCAGGATGCACCCCTGCCTGACCCCCCCGACTAGTTCTAAAATTCCTTGTTACCTTGAGGTCCATTGTGTATCTTACATTAGCCCTTTTATCTCTATGAAGATCTTTCAAAAAGTACACCAGTTTTTGCTCTACCCCCATGGCCTCCATGGACTGCCACAACTTTCCCTGGTTGACACAGTCAAAAGCCGAGGAAAGTCCATGAAGGCCATGTAGATAGTCCCAGATCGTGCAAGAGTGTATTTGCCCAATATCAAATAAAGATTTAGGCATTGCGCCACAGTCGAATGCCCAGTCCGGAACCCGTACTGTACATCTGAAATGATTTGCTTCTCCTCTGCCCACGTGGATAGCCTTTTAAGTATGACGCCCCCTAGGACTTTTACAATGGAGTCAATCAGGGAGATGGGTCTATAATTTAAGGTACTGTTTCGATCTCCCTTCTTAAACACCGGTACGATTGTTGAGAGACCCCATGACGGTGGACAACCCTTTTCTGCTGCGGCGTTTCCCACTACTGTTAAAATTGAGGCCCAGAATGGGGGGCTAAATTTAAAAAGATCAGGGGGAATACCATCTGGGCCGGGGGCCTTCTTGTTCGATAGATTGTTAATTCCCTCTGTCATTTCTACAACTGAAAATGTCATGGAAGCCGCTACCATCTCCACTGTTGGTAGGTCAGGGCATGGCACAGTGTCTTTGAAAATTGTTGCAAAATGGAACACCCACTCATCCTCCGTGATGTTTGATCCCACGGCGTTCGTCCCAGTCATGATTAAGGGTGAATGATTAATTGTGGACCAGAATCTGGAGGAGCTGCCCAGGGTGACGGGATCTAAAAGTTCCTTCCAGAGATAATTTTTCAATTCCTTTTTCCTTATGGCCAGTACACTTTTATAGATATGACGGAGTGTACGAATCCTACATCTGTCCCGGTGATTTATTTTAAGGGCCTTTTTTAGTTCTCTGGATGCATTAGAGCAGTTATGACAGAACCACTTGGGGTCTCGAGAAACGGGTCTCCCCCTGGGGGCCTGTAGCATCTTACCTACATGATTGGCTATGCTATCAAAGGCTTTAAGAACTCCTTCACCCGGTTTTTCTGTACTGGCGCAGATTAACAGTTCAGTGGCACAGTCTTTTTTTAAGCTCGGGCGGGGTGACCTGATTCCATTTGAGACGCCGTCCTCAATTTATGGGATGCAGCATGTCACTTCCCACGATTTTTTCCCTTTTCTTCATGAGATTTCCTCCTAGTAGGATACAGACTGGATTATGGTCACTATGTGCTCTTGGTGTTATACAAAATGCCAAAAGGAGACTCATAATAGCTCTGGAAACTAAGATAAAATCTATGAAACTCCCTGAGCTTCTACCCTTAAACGTGGGATCCTTTTGCGTTGATAATGGTGGTGCAATGCTCATAGTGAACAGGAGATCTTGCTCATCAAGGATATGGTTCAACTCATTTCCCTGTTTTGTATGCTCAAAATGGAACCCCATTATCTGCTGGCAACCCATGGTCGATAAGGTGTTTAACAGTGGGTTGCCGCAGAGATGTACATTGAAGTTATCTGCTAATAGTAGGTTCCTTCTAGTTGGGCCGCGACATTGTGTTATGAAGTTATGTAGTTCTTATAGACCTACAGCCCTCACCCTGGTTGGTTGCGTTATAGTAATTTATCACACACAGGCTGCTTTTTTTTTCCCCAGGATGATGGCCTGAATGTTTCCATTGTCTGAGGAAAAAGCCCTAATACTACATCTTAGTGCCAGGGAGGTAAAGATAACTAATCCTCCCAACGCTCGGCCGCTATTTGAGCTTTTTGCAGGGACATAGAATGATTTCTATCCCACCAATGACAGGTAGCTGTTGGTGAGCCATGTTTCTTGAAGACAGATGATGGAATATGTACTTACAAACTGCACCCATAAGGGGTCTTGAACCTTTCCATTCAGGCCAGCAATATTCCAGGAGAGAATGTTAAATTTGTGATTAGCCTCTCCAGTCGCCCTAACAAGCTCTCTTAATAGGTCAGATTGTGTTGGTCTAGGGTAAGTTACCCTGCAAGGACCTTTGACTGCTGACAGTGCAGTATCAATGGGGTTGTCAGTGGTAAAGTTATTAAAATCGCTCTCTGAGCTAACCGATGTTGGAGGGTATACATAAGAGGTATCTTGTGATGGGAGCCTGGCAGGGATGCCAGAGACAGAGTTATTAGAATCATTCTCTGGGCTAACCATTTCTGAGACGTGTACAGGGGAGGTAAAAGGATCGTCATGACGGGGGTAACTAAGACACTTTCCACCCCAATCAGTCACAGTCATTAAGACCCGATAGGGCATTAAATCTGTTTGTGACCTCTATGTCCGAGAGATAACCTGGTCCCCCCCTCGTCTGGGCTGCATTTAATCTCGGGGGAATTATTTCTCACCCTTCTAACCTTCTGGGATAAGCATAGATATTAACGGGCATCCTATATCTGTTGGGGTAGTGGCTGGGGAAACCCTGCAGCCCTGGTGTTGGACTTGGCCCTTAAGGCAGGTTCACCCCTAATCTTTTTGCTTTAGATCTGTGATCTGTATGAATGATTTCTGGTCTGTGCGCACTTTTTCTCTGTGCCCCAGAGTAAAGTACGCGCATGTAGTTAGGCTGGCCTGCTCTCCCATAGGAATGCATGGGGAATGTCTGTGTCCCTGGTAGATCCTGATGCGTGGGGAGTGCCTGCTCGAATTTGGTATGTGCGAGCTCGTGAGAATGAATGCTTCGCAATGGTGTATGTGGCATGTGTGTGTCATGTGTAGAAATGCCACTTCTAGGACTTGGCATATTAATGTAAAATATGCCTGCCGTGTGATTGGTTGGAGCTGGCTGGTGAGCCTGGCTCCAGGAAGGCTGGATGGGTCTGCCCGGTGGTGAGTGTGAGATTAGCATGTTGATGGCTAGGGAGGAGTGCACCTGGTCCCTGATGGGCCTGGACTTTCCCCACACAATTCTGGCTCCATCCCCTGTAGTGCGACTGATGACCCTAGCCCTGCCAGTGAATGAAATGGGTGGTTGAGCTATCAAGGGTACTTCAAAACCAGCTGCGACTGGTTTCTCCCCCACCCTGCACCTACAGACAAAGCGTTTTACAGTATAAGAAGGGGCTGTGTCCCCATACAATTTGGTTCTGCTTGTGGATCCTTGCCAGAGGGGGCTGCTGCTGTTGCTGGAGCCAGGAGGACCGCCACTTGGATTGCCTCCCTGCCTGGACACCCAGTGACTGGCTCTGGCCCTGCCTTGCCCCTCTGTCTGCCTCCAGACCCTGCTGGAGCTTTGCTTTTGCCCATAGCGCTGGAGAGCGCTTTATTTCATGCCCCTAGCGCTTGGGAGCGCTTAATTGCCTGCTAGCGCTGTGGAGCGCTTTATTTGACTTTCACTGCTGCCCACGCCGCATTTTTGCCGTGTGCTTTGTCCCTAAGCGCTTGGGAGCGCTTTCTGTGCAGCCGGTGCCCACCCGGCATTTGCCGCTTTAACTGCCGATTTTTGGCAGAGCGAGTGCCCACCTCGCTTTATATTTTATCTGGAAGCCGGTGCCCACCTGGAATTGCCCCGTTCTTGGATTTGAATTTACCTCGAGGGAGCCCACTCCTCGGTAAACTCACCCCCCGCCTGGTAGAGCCGGAGACGGGCCGCCGCACTGCCCGCGACGACCTGGAAGTGTTCCTGCCGGCCGGCCAATCCCAGCGCGGCCCCGGGAGAAGCAACCGGAAGTCCCGCCTTGCCGCCGGGAGAGGAGAGCCCAGCAGCGCGAGGAGAGCTGGCGGTGTTCCTGCCCCCGCAGCACCAGCGAGGTCCCGGTGAGTGCGGGGGCAGGGTCTTTTGAGTTATTTAGAGCGGCCCCAGTTGGCAGAGGGCCGCTCCAATGACCCAGGGCATTGTCTGATCCTGCGTCCCCTGAGAGGGACTCCACCGTGCCACATTTCTTTCAGATTGAAGCCCCAAGGCTCCTGGGGGCAATCTGTGCATTTCGAGCCCCGAGAGACTGCCCGCCCCCACGAGTTTGCGAGCCCACAGAGGCTCGAGGGGCATGAGTTATTGCAGAGCCCCGAAGCTCTGAGGAACCAGTTGTTCTTTGAGCCCAGCGAGGCTCCAGCCCACATATTAATCTTTGAGCCCCGAGAGGCTCTGGGGGCCATGTTCATTGTTTAGAGCGCTGAAGCTCTAAATTGCCTATTTGCTGTGTGAGCCCTGAGAGAGGCTCTTGGGACATGAGTGTGGTCAGAAGCCCTGAGGCCCCCACACAGTGTTCCCTCATCTGTGTTCTTGAGCCCACGAGGCTCCAACGTTGCCCTAACTTTTCCTGCACCAGTTGCCCAGCACTTAGTGGACAAGTTGCTACGTTTAGGCTTTGTGTTCTTGGCTGCCTGCGCAGCCTTCCCTGACATTGAGACTCAGGGCATTTCAGCCCCTTGCGAGGCCAGTTGGCCTGAGGGACAATTCTAGTGTTGTGCTATGTGCACCCTGCGCATTGTAATTTACTTGTGTATTTGATTCCTGCGCAAATGTTCTACCTGCACCTCTGAATGTGTTTTAATGCCTCATGTGCAATGTGTTGATGTTATTACCTTTGCTAAAAGTGACCTGCTTAGGTATTCTATGTTTTATCCCCTTTGCTAAGAGTGACCTGCTTAGAGGATTGTTTATGTTATTACCTTTGCTAAAAGTGACCTGCTTAGGTATTCTATGTTTTATCCCCTTTGCTAAGAGTGACCTGCTTAGAGGATTGTTTATGTTATTACCTTTGCTAAATGTGACCTGCTTGGGTGATTGTTTAGGTTTCCTTCCCTTTGCTAAGAGTGACCTGCTTAGGTGATGGTTTTCCTTCCTTAGGTCCTGATGATAAGGTCCTAGTTCCCTGCGTGATTTTTCCTACAGTGTTTAGGGTTGCGTAGGAGGTATTTACTCTTTACCAGTGATTACTGGTTGTGTGCTACATGTACTATTTTGGTGCTAGTCATTATATGTTTATGTGCTAAGTGTATACCTACAAGTATTATTTCTAACAAGTGCCTACCCCTGACAGTGGTCCATGTGGCCCTGTCCTGTACATAATCCCTTGTAAATTCTGCCCGTGCCTGTTGGCACATTGTAAAGTTTGTGTGTTATCTAATGTGTTTTTACTATAATACAAAGGCTATTTTTTATATAACCTTGTGTGGAGTTTCCTTTGTGGTGGGCCTTGGGTGTTGTTGCTGGGGTGCGTGCGCAAATACTTAACTCATATCGCCTCCAAGTTTAGCCTTGCTGCTCGCGCCACGTTACCTAGAGGGGGAGCAGGGGTTATCTTGGCGTGTAACTCCCTTGCCCTGACTTAGGAGTGGTGGTCTCTGACTGATTTTGGCGCAAGCCCTGGCCAGCCAGGGACCCCGTTTCTAACATTGGACGCAGCGGTGAGGATAAGGATTTGTGTTTGCGCTGTACCACAGTGGCAACAGGCCGCACTACAAAACTCTACATTTTTAGATAACCACATTTTGGGGATTATTGTTTTTTAGGTGAAGATCAGTATTGCTTCTCCTGAAAGGTGTCATTTTGTGATTTTGTCTAGTACCTTGTTCCCCGCCCTGCTCCCAGAGTTTGGTACCTGTGTCACTTGTGGTCAGGTTGAGAAAATCAAGGGTGGTAGAAACTGCCTTACCGGTCCGAGGGGAGGGTGTGTGTGAATGAGTGTGTGTTATACTGGACAGTGGAGTGCAAGTTCTCTGAGATAGGAATCTTGCTGAATTTTGTTAATTGTATTCTCTTG
This sequence comes from Lissotriton vulgaris, assembly GCF_964263255.1. Classification (NCBI taxonomy): domain Eukaryota; kingdom Metazoa; phylum Chordata; class Amphibia; order Caudata; family Salamandridae; genus Lissotriton; species Lissotriton vulgaris. Next base: position 44,896 of record NW_028241528.1, read on the forward strand.
TTTAGCTCAGACCCCCAGGTTCCCTGTGTCAAACTTTTCTTGAGAACGTCCGCCAAAATGGAGCCAGTTTTTGATCTCTGTGGTCTTTTTAGGTACAGTAGATTAGAGCTGGTCAGATTCTGTGAAAAGGGAGGCATAGAGGTGAGTGAGTTGGATACTCAGTCCAAGCTTAGGGACAGCCTGATCCCATGGCAAAAGGATCAGTGGGATTGTGAGCACAGTGAGAGAGATAGGGCCAGGGCCGCACGCCATGAGGGATGTGAGTCTGTGGAGAGCCCTGAAGAATGTGAGTTGTATGATGATGACAGTGGATGGACATCAGCAGATAGTGAGGACCCCATAGATAGGGAGTCCCTTGCTGGGTCCAGTGTCAGTACCAGCGCCCCATCCCTTTCCCTGTCCCCAGAGGAGTGGTTGGATAGGAAGGAAGAGCGGGAGCATCAGCAAGCGATGGAACAGCTCAGGTTGGAGCATGCCAGGCTAGAGGCTGAAAGGGACTTGTTCAGGGAGAAGGTAGCCCTAGAGAGTAGGTTACCCCCTGAGTGCAGTTGTAATTGTCTGGATTCGCCAGGGAGGGTGGAGTCCAGTGGTGGCAGCTTTTTAAATGTCAGTGTAGACAGTCCCACTACCAGTTCCACGAGTATGGTACCTGTTTCCCTAGAAGAGGAGAATAGGTTGAGGTTCAGAAACCTTAGGAAACTGTCTCACCAGTCATGGGAAGATTTTGAAGATGACTGTTGTGAGGCACTGTCTGATTGGGTACTGGGTCCCACAAAATGTGATTGGGGCGAATTGTTCAGCATGCTTGTTAAAGAGCACCTGCTCAATTGTTGTTCAGCAGAGTTGCGCCAACACCTGTTGGGGTGTGGATTGTTTTTACCATGTGAACTTGCAAAGGAAGCAGACCGATGGGAAGGTGCGAGAGGTTCTTTAAAATCACTAGTGATTGATTCCAACAATAGTGGGTCAGGTTTTCTCCAACCCAGCGTGGTGGAGGAGCGTGAGAGTAGCCCAGCTAGGTCCCAGTATAGTGAGGAGGGTGTAGGGGCTTACTGCCTGTCTCAGAGGAGCGGGAGTGAGTGTGAGACCAAGAGTCCCCAGATGCCTGAAGCCCTGCCTCAGAGCCTGGATGGTTTCTTTAGGGAACACCAGGGTGGGGACCTAAGCTTACCTGTTAGTTCACTTGAGGGAGATCTCCTAGTGTGTGGAGGACCTGGAGCATCTGTAAGCGGAGCTTCTATGGTTGCAGAGTCTGGCCGTACTGCTCCAGTAGGGAGAGTACAGAAGTCCCGTGAAAAGGGTGATGAGGGGAGAGGATGTGAGTCCCCAGAAGTCCTGGAGTGCCAGGCAGTTATTCCACCAAAGGTTCTAGACCGGAGGTTGGAGGTCCAGGTTCAGGATTTGCCTGACCTGAAGGGTGGGAATACTGTAATCAGTGTCCTGACCAGTTCTTTCTCCAGAGGTACCGCCCCGGTAGGGAGGGAGCAGGACTCTGGAAGGGGGTGCAGAGGGTGGAAGAGCCTGCCTCTGATCCCGGTACCACCTGAGGGGTTAAACCCTAGGTTGGGAGAATGGTGTTTAGAGGGTACCCCTCGCAGAAGGAGGAGGAACCCTAGGAGAAGAGGTAAGGGGAGGAGAGCCTTCCCTGAGACTCCTGGTCCCCCTAAGGTTGTAGACCCTAGGCTGGAGAACCAGTGGCAGTCTCGCCCTGTCTTGCAGACAGGAAGAATGGAGCATGGCTATTATGTGCCAGGGGTTACTACCCCCCACTTTGTGAGTAGGCAGGAACCAGTGGCACCTGGGTGGCCTAGAGCCTGGTCCTGGCCGAGGGCAGCTGGAGAGTACCAGTGGGGTAGCCCAGGTAGTCCCTACCATAGTTTTAGAAAGATCCCCAGGGGTTCACCGTAGCGTAAAACAGGAGGGTGTCCCTGCAGTTGCGGGCCCGCGTCCGTGTTCTATCGCCCCAAGCAGAGAAGTCCATCACGGTGGTGACTGGTCTGCCCTGCGTTTTGGCTGGAAGGGGGTTGTGTTGGACTTGGCCCTTAAGGCAGGTTCACCCCAAATCTTTTTGCTTTAGATCTGTGATCTGTATGAATGATTTCTGGTCTGTGCGCACTTTTTCCCTGTGCCCCAGAGTAAAGTGCGTGCATGTAGTTAGGCTGGCCTGCTCTCCCATATGAATGCATGGGGAATGTCTGTGTCCCTGGTAGTTCCTGATGCGTGGGGAGTGCATGCTCGAATTTGGTATGTGCGAGCTCGTGAGAATCAATGCTTCGCAATGGTGTATGTGGCATGTGTGTGTCATGTGTAGAAATGCCACTTCTAGGACTTGGCATATTAATATAAAATATGCCTGCCGTGTGATTGGTTGGAGCTGGCTGGTGAGCCTGGCTCCAGGAAGGCTGGATGGGTCTGCCCGGTGGTGAGTGTGAGATTAGCATGTTGATGGCTGGGGAGGAGTGCACCTGGTCCCTGATAGGCCTGGACTTTCCCCACACAATGCTGGCTCCACCCCCTGTAGTGCGACTGATGACCCTAGCCCTGCCAGTGAATGAAATGGGTGGTTGAGCTATCAAGGGTACTTCAAAACCAGCTGTGACTGGTTTCTCCCCCACCCTGCACCTACAGACAAAGGGTTTTACAGTATAAGAAGGGGCTGTGTCCCCATACAATTTGGTCCGGCTTGTGGATCCTTGCCAGAGGGGGCTGCTGCTGTTGCTGGGGCCAGGAGGACCGCCACTTGGATTGTCTCCCTGCCTGGAGACCCAGTGAGCTGGCTCTGGCCCTGCCTTGCCCCTCTGTCTGCCTCCAGACCCTGCTGGAGCTTTGCTTTTGCCCATAGCGCTAGAGAGCACTTTATTTCATTCCCCTAGCGCTTGGGAGCGCTTAATTGCCTGCTAGCGCTGTGGAGCGCTTTATTTGACTTTCACGGCTGCCCACGCCGCATTTTTGCAGTGTGCTTTGTCCCTAAGCGCTTGGGAGCGCTTTCTGTGCAGCAGGTGCCCACCCGGCATTTGCCGCTTTAACTGCCGATTTTTGGCAGAGCGAGTGCCCACCTTGCTTTATATTTTATCTGGAAGCCGATGCCCACCCGGCATTGCCCCGTTCTTGGATTTGAATTTACCTCGAGGGAGCCCACTCCTCAGTAAACTCACCCCCCGCCTGGTAGAGCTGGAGACGGGCCGCCGCGCTGCCCGCGACGACCTGGAAGTGTTCCTGCCGGCCGGCCAATCCCAGCGCGGCCCCAGGAGAAGCAACCACAAGTCCCGCCTCGCCGCTGGGAGAGGAGAGCCCAGCAGCGCGAGGAGAGCCGGCGGTGTTCCTGCCCCCGCAGCACCAGCGAGGTCCCGGTGAGTGCAGGGACAGGGTCTTTTGAGTTATTTAGAGCGGCCCCAGTTGGCAGAGGGCCGCTCCAACGACCCAGGGCATTGTCTGATCCTGCATCTCCTGTGAGGGACTCCACCGTGCCGCATTCCTTTGAGATTGGAGCCCAGAGGCTCCTGGGGGCAATCTGTGCATTTTGAGCCCCGAGAGGCTCCCCGCCCCCACGAGTTTGCGAGCCCACAGAGGCTCGAGGGGCATGAGTTATTGCAGAGCCCTGAGGCTCTGAGGAGCTAGTTGTTCTTTGAGCCCAGCGAGGCTCCGGCCCACATATTGATCTTTGAGCCCCGAGAGGCTCTGGGGGCCATGTTCATTGTTTAGAGCGCTGAAGCTCTAAATTGCCTACTTGCTGTGTGAGCCCTGAGAGAGGCTCTTGGGACACGAGTGTGGTCAGAAGCCCCGAGGCCCCCACACTGTGTTCCCTCATCTGTGTTCTTGAGCCCACGAGGCTCCAACGTTGCCCTAACTTATCCTGCACCAGTTGCCCAGCACTTAGTGGACAAGTTGCTACGTTTAGGCTTTGTGTTCTTGGCTGCCTGCGCAGCCTTCCCTGACATTGAGACTCAGGGCATTTCAGCCCCTTGCGAGGCCAGTTGTCCTGAGGGACAATTCTAGTTTTGTGATATGTGCACCTTGCGCATTGTAATTTACTTGTGTATTTGATTCCTGCGCAAATGTTCTACCTGCACCTCTGAATGTGTTTTAATGCCTCATGTGCAATGTGTTGATGTTATTACCTTTGCTAAAAGTGACCTGCTTAGGTATTCTATATTTTATCCCCTTTGCTAAGAGTGACCTGCTTAGAGGATTGTTTATGTTATTACCTTTGCTAAAAGTGACCTGCTTAGGTATTCTATGTTTTATCCCCTTTGCTAAGAGTGACCTGCTTAGAGGATTGTTTATGTTATTACCTTTGCTAAATGTGACCTGCTTAGGTGATTGTTTAGGTTTCCTTCCCTTTGCTAAGAGTGACCTGCTTAGGTGATGGTTTTCCTTCCTTAGGTCCTGATGATAAGGTCCTAGTTCCCTGCGTGATTTTTCCTACAGTGTTTAGGGTTGCGTAGGAGGTATTTACTCTTTACCAGTGATTACTGGTTGTGTGCTACATGTACTATTTTGGTGCTAGTCACTATATGTTTATGTGCTAAGTGTATACCTACAAGTATTATTTCTAACAAGTGCATACCCCTGACAGTGGCCCATGTGGCCCTGTCCTGTACATAATCCCTTGTAAATTCTGCCCGTGCCTGTGGACACATTGTAAAGTTTGTGTGTTATCTAATGTGTTTTTACTATAATACAAAGGCTATTTTTTATATAACCTTGTGTGGAGTTTCCTTTGTGGTGGGCCTTGGGTGTTGTTGCTGGGGTGCGTGTGCAAATACTTAACTCATATCGCCTCCAAGTTTAGCCTTGCTGCTCGCGCCATGTTACCTAGAGGGTGAGCAGGGGTTATCTTGGCGTGTAACTCCCTTGCCCTGACTTAGGAGTGGTGGTCTCTGACTGACTTTGGCGCAAGCCCTGGCCAGCCAGGGACCCCGTTTCTAACACCTGGTCTGTAAAAGAATCCATGGGGCAATATTTCTATTCCCTGCCCCTCCTGCAGGGAACCACCCTATGCCTCCCTAAGTATCGTCTCAACTGGGACTGGGCTGTTGAAATTTACTACAATGCAGTCTCCTTTCCTGGTTTTCCAGGAGTGACCCACCCAGGCTACTCATCGAGCCATGATTATATTATGTGCTGCCCTGTTGCCTCCTACCGTGTTTCGAGAGAGCCAATGTGTGACCTTGTTTTTAAGCTGGGAGTAGTCCTCTCTTTCTCCTTGACGGAGAGGGGGAACATTGCCCAGAACGATCACTAAGGGTGTTCTTTGGGGGGGAAGTTCTAGAAACATGCAATTACCCACCCCCTGCGCTAATGGTTTAGTCTTTATGTGTTCATTAGTCATGATGACCGATTGATCGCCCTCAACCTGGTGTGTTTGGGGAGTCTTCACAGTGCTACGGCTACCCTCCGTACTCTGACAAGTGCCCTTGATGGCAGTTGAACTGTTGTCATTGTTAGTGAAAGTTCTTTTTCCGGATGGTGTTGCAGGGTTAGTGGGGATAGGTGCGGGGGTTGGTTTGGAATTGGGCCGCTTGCCTGAATGATTGACTTGTCCTCCCGCCTTATTAATATCCACTAAAGAATGTAACAATTGAGTATTGTCAGCTGAAACCTGTTGCAGGTTATCAATACTTGAGCTAATTATTTTCAGTCTCTCAATGAGAGGTAACATTAGGGACTTTACAAGATGTTCCACCTGTCCTATCAGCCCTTCCTCTCCTTGTACCATCGGTGGAAAATGTTTCCTTTGCTGCGGTGGACCATTTATCTGGGGACGGGGTGCGCTCCTATTCTGAGCGGGAGAAATCACCACTTTCTGATTATGTGTGCCTACCCCTTTACCCATCTTAGTTGTTAATTTGGGGACTTTAGCCCGTTTGCCTTTCTGTTCTCCTCCACCCCGCTTTCGTTTCCCATTTTTTGTGGTGCCAAGTAGCGTTTGGGTGCTAGGGCGTACCAGTGTGTTAATTGGGTGTGTCTTACAGGGCAAATTTTCCTCATTGATGTTACCATTTTGTGTGTCCTGTAGGCTACTCCCAAGGATAATATCACTTTGTGTGTCCGACCCTATACTTATATCGAGCAAACCCAAGTCACTAAGGCGCTGTTTTAAACGCTTCTCAGGGGTTATACAACTCTTGATGGGACCCAAAGAGGATCGTTTAGAAAATATTTCTAGTGAGAGCCGTTTTTCCACATCTACTATCTCCCGGTCTAGTGCGGCTGTTGCCAGGGTGATATCATTATCTAGAGTCCCCATGAGGCTCCCGCCTGTTTGTTTACAAGATGGATTTCCCCCTTTGTCTGTTTGAGTGGGCATGGTGTGAGAGATAGCACTTAATTGTGAAATATCAAATAACAATTGTTCTCAACATATATATGCTCAGACCTTAGGGATCCGGTAACGTCTCGTTCGCCTATAACTCCAGTCACTACGATGGCTATCACGATCTTAGAGGGGTGGCCCGGCCCGGCCTCCTTCGGCCCCGGACTGCCACAGACTGCCCGCCCTTTGCCCAGGCTTAGCCCGGCGCCTGCCCGCTTGCGTCCCGCATTGCGGGAGGGGGTGACTGAAGTTAAGCCTCCCAGGTGGGGGGCGTGTCCACTGAGGGAAGAGGCTGCAGGTGTGGCTCGCTAGGCCTGCTGGGCCTCGCAGTCCCTCAGTGGTGAGTCCGAGTCCTTGTCAATGGCGCCCGTGCAGCAGGGGCCGTGGAAAGCAGCAGCAAGTCCATAACAATGGCGCCCATGCAGCGGGGGCCTTGGAAAGCAGCAGAGTCCGTAGTTCCAACCCAGCAAGAGTCCTTTTGGTCAGGTGCTGGTCCGGAAAAAGATTCAACCGTGAGTGGCACGAAAAGTTATGGAGCAACCAGGTGGGGGGCGTGTCCACTGAGGGAAGAGGCTGCAGGTGTGGCTCGCTAGGCCTGCTGGGCCTCCAAGTCCCTCAGTGGTGAGTCCGAGTCCTTGACAATGGGGCCCTGCAGCGGGGGCCGTGGAAAGCAGCAGCGAGTCCTTCGCAATGGCGCCCGTGCAGCGGGGGCTGTGGAAAGCAGCAGAGTCCGTAGTTCCAACCCGGCACTGAGTGGTATTTGGAGTGTATGTTGCGTTGAGCACAGTGTAATTGTGTAACATATAATTATGTGGCACTGAGTGGTATTATGAGGACTGTATGTTGTATTCAGTAGAGTGTAATTGTGAGGTGTGTAATTATGTGGCACAGAGTGGTATTGTTTGGAGTGTATGTTGCATTGAGCGCAGTGTAATTATGTAGCATATAATTATGTGGCACTGAGTGGTATTGTGTGGAGTGTATGTTGCATTCAGTAGAGTGTAATTATGTGGCATGTAATTATGTGGCACTGAGTGGTATTTGGAGTGTATGTTGCATTGAGTGCAGTGTAATTATGTGGCGTATAACTATGTGGATGCAGAGTGTGTGAGGGTGCAGAGTGTGTGAGTGTGCAGGGTGTTTGAGGGTGCATGGTGTTTGAGGGTGCAGGGTGTGTAAGGGTGCAGGGTGTTTGAGGGTGCATGGTGTGTAAGGGTGCAGGGTTTGTGAGGGTGCAGGGTATGTGAGGGTGCAGGGTGTGTGAGGGTGCAGGGTGTGTGAGCGTGCGGGGTGTGTGAGGGTGCGGGGTGTGTGGTCTAAAGTAGTGTGAGGGTGTGGGGTGTGTGAGGGTGCGGGTTGTGAGGGTGCGGGTTGTGTGAGGGTGCAGTGTGTGTGTGTGTGCATTGTGTGTGGTCTAAAGTAGTGTGAGGGTGCAGTGTGTGCGTGTGGCCTAAAGTAGTGTGAGTGCACACTGTGTGAGTGCGCAATATGTGAGTGCGCAGTGAGTGCGCAGTGTGTAAGGGTGCAATGTGTGAGTCGGCAGTGTGTGAGTGGGAAGTGCATGAGTGGGCAGTGTGTGAGTGGGCAGTGTGTGAGGGCACAGTGTGTGAGGGCACAGTGTAATGAGAGAGCAATATACTTATATACTGGATATATAACAGGTGTTTTCAATTATGTGTAAGTTGTTCTATTTTTAAAAACAAGGGATATGAGAGAAGTAATGAGTACGGTAAACAAACAGGGGTGCAGTGTGTGAGAGTGCAGTGTGGGAGGGTGCAGTGTCTGAGGGTGCAGAGTGTGTGTGTGAGGGTGCAGAGTGTATGAGGGTGCAGAGTGTGTGAGTGTGCGGAGTGTGTGAGGGTGCAGGGTGTGTGAGGGTGTGGGGTGTGTGAAGTAGAATATGATCACCAAAATCACCATGTGGAAGTTTAAAATGTGGATCATGTGTGTGTTGCGGGTATGTACAGGATTGGTGCACAAGATTTGGAGGCTGTAAAGACAAAAGGTGTTTTTAGATTAAATCTTTTATCAACTGCAACACTTAGAATTGTGTGCATATGATGGCTTGTGTATGTCAGATACAATACATAGAGTACACAACCAGAAACCCCAAGGAGAGGCGGAGAGAACATGTTCGGTCCCTGAAGAATAGAGATTACAAGTATGCAGTGGCCATGAATTTTATGAAAGTCCACAGCCCAAGAGAGTTGGATGTGATCATTCTGATTACAATGGAACAGGTTAAGATGGGTTGGGGAGGGGGTCATATTAAGAAGCTAGTATGTATGAGGGACATTTTTTTGATGAATATATTAAGGACATTTGCAATGGGTCTGAATCTCAATAGAGAATTTCACACACTATTGTAACAGAAGGTAATTAGGAAATAATATGAGAATGGCACCAAGTAGAGGGGTTCTGCCTGTAGCGAAGGGGATAAGAAACTAATAGTGTTTAGGATACAAGTAGTTATGGGGTGACTTGTATTTT
>NW_028241529.1:0-19462 GCF_964263255.1 Lissotriton vulgaris
GGCTGTTTTCAGCTAACATAATGAAAATCAAATGTTGTTGTTCCAATATTAATGTATCTGATGAAAGTCCAAATAAAATCAATTCTGGTGTAAGAATTATCAATTTTCCTGTAATTCTTTCAATATAAAATTGTAATTGCTGAATAAGCCCATGTAATTTGATGCATGAGAAAAACATATGTATTGAGTCTGCTCCAATATGCATACATCGGTTGCACATTATACCTGCCGTGCCCCCCCATTTCATAATTTTTTCCGGTGTGTGATAAAGGTTAAACATTGCCATATAATGCTGAGTTCTTGATCGTCCTGTAATCAAAATATTATTAGCCATTATAATTGATTCCTCCAACATCAGATTATCTACATTCAGCTTTTCTTCCCATTTAGTTTGAATCCCAGAAAGATCATCAGATAGAAAAGTCATAAAAAGTTTATAATAGTATCCTATTTTCCTTTTAACATACAGACTTTCTATCAACGAGATCGATTTTAAGTCTTGATACTTATTAAGCATTAAAGAGTTTAGAAAACTAGATAACTGTAAATATTTAAAGTAATCTTGTGAAGGAATTTTAAATTTCTGTTGTAAATCGGAAAAGGATATTAGAATATTTGCATTAGTCGGATATAAATCACTCAGAAAATATATACCGCTGTTATTCCACCTTTTCATCATTGCCCGGGCTGAGACAGCTTCTGGGCACACACACACTCAGCCAGCCAGCCGCACCCGAGCACTTCACAGCATGCAAATGAGGCTTTGTTCACCTCTTAGGCCCCTGCAGCCCCACTCTGACAGAAATCACCCGGCCCTCAAGAGAGTCTCTGCTAAGCATGGGCGAATTTTGCGAATTCGCGATCCGCAAATTAGCGGATTTGCGATTTGCATTCCGCAAAATTCGCGAATTTGCAGATTTTTATATTTTTGCGTGTTCGCGGGGAGCTTTGCGTGTTCGTGGGTGTTCGCTGGGCGCTTTGCGTGTTCGCAGGTTTTTTTTTGCTTGGTTAATCACTGCCACCCTCTCGTTCTTTATGCCCTTCTGCCCTCTGTACCACTCGTTTCTGTGCCCTTCTGCCCTCTGCCCCACTCATTTTTTGTCCCCTTCTGCCCTCTGTCCCACTTTTGTGCCCTTCTGCCCTCAGCCCTACTTAGAATGGTGCCGGCAAGCAGCCAGTGCCATTCTAAAATAGCTACAAAGAGCTTCAACAGGAAGCACTAATAGATAAAGTAAAGCAGGTGCTCGAGTTGAAGGTCAAATCAAGTTACACAATCATTAATCACCCCAAGTTTGGGGTGGTTAATGATTGTGTAACTGAATTTGAGCTTCAACTCCAGCACCTGCTTTACTTTATTTATTAGAGCTTCCTGTTGAAGCTGACTTTTGTAACTATTTTAGAATGGCTCTGGCAGCTTGCCAGCGCCATTCTAAAAGAGTTACAAAAGTCAGCTTGAACTTTTGACCCAATCCGTTCCGCTCGCGGATTTTGCGGGACATTTGCGAATCTCGCGGATTGCGAATTTACCGAAAATCTGCAAAATCCGCAAGCGGAACGGATTTTCCGCCCATACTTAGTCTCTGCATCGCGCTGCCGCAGGGGTGTTTGCTGAGATTCTTTAAAAATCAAACACGGGTACGATGTCTGCGCGGTCCGCGGGCCGCCATGGAAGGCTTGCGGGGCCGCCCCCGGCACGCGGGCCGTACTATGAGTTCCCGTGGTCTAGACAAAATCATAAACAAATTCCTATGGAGAGACAAGAGACCCAGAATAAGTCTACAGAAACTCAGGCTAAACAAAAGCCTGGGCGGGCTAAACCTAACCAACTTTAAAACATTTCAAACAGCATGCATAGCCAAACAAGGGCAATACTGGCTCATCCCAGAACAAGTGTACACACCAGTATGGCTCTCACTAGAGAAGAGAATCTTAAATGGCCTCGACCCCCTAGCCCTGCTCACAGCGAGCAAACATCCCGAGATCACCAACAACATCATACTGAAGAATACCAGGAACGCCCTCCTCAAAGTGGACAAAAAAATGGAGGCTAGCATTCAAAACACTAGGTGGGAATAGATATAGTTTAACCCCAAAATGAAATACCGCGAGAAAACGCTCAACATGGCCTGCTGGTACAAACATGGCATCTCCACCCCAAACCAACTAAGCAGCCGAGACACACAACTCACCTTCGACACCATAAAACACGCTCACAGACTAACTGACATTAAGTTCTGCAACTTCCTCAAAATAAAGGTGGCAATTACAAGAGCAGAACTTAGCAAAGCGCCCCCCCTATCCTACAATACGCAACTAACCTATATAAGGTCGGACACCAGACGTCACACCTCTACAAGCTCCTAAGCCCAGTGACATCCAAACTCAATAACAAAACTGTAGAATACTGGGAGTCACTCCACCACAGGCGACTCAGCGAGAGGGAAAAATCTAACCTCTGGACGTCAGCGTCACACAACAAAGTCACCACTACTCTAGCACAAACTAAATACTGGCTACTCCACAAAATATACTGGACCCCGTCCCGCCTAGCTACAATAGATTTCCGAGACAGTGACGTGTGCTGGAACTGCAACAAACAACAAGCATTTACAATGCAATGGTCTCGGCATCATTAAAGGTGGAGCTATTGGCATTGCTCATGACATTTCTTTTTTTTCTTTAAATCATAAATAGATGGCATTGTCATTTACATTGCCAATACACAGCACTCTGCACTCAACAGCACACACCACTCTGCACTCAACAGCACACACCACTCTGCACTCAACAGCACACACCACTCTGCACTCAACAGCACACACCACTCTGCACTCAACAGCACACACCACTCTGCACCTGCACTCACTGCTCTGCACACTCACTCTGCACTCACTACTCTGCATTCCGCACTCACTACTCACTACTCTGCATTCCGCACTCACTACTCACTACTCTGCATTCCGCACTCACTACTCACTACTCTGCATTCCGCACTCACTACTCACTACTCTGCATTCCGCACTCACTACTCACTACTCTGCACTCACTACTCTGCACTCACTACTCTGCACTCACTACTCTGCACTCACTACTCTGCAATCTGCACTCACTACTCTGCAATCTGCACTCACTATTCAGTACTCTGCACTCACTACTCACCACTCTGCACTCACTACTCACCACTCTGCACTCACTACTCACTACTCTGCCCTCACTACTCACTACTCTGCACTCACTACTCACTACTCTGCACTCACTACTCACTACTCTGCACTCACTACTCTGCACTCACTACTCTGCACTCACTACTCTGCACTCACTACTCTGCACTCACTACTCACTACTTTGCACTCACTACTCACTACTCTGCACTCACTACTCACTACTCTGCACTCACTACTCACTACTCTGCACTCACTACTCTGCACTCACTACTCACTACTTTGCACTCACTACTCACTACTCTGCACTCACTACTCACTACTCTGCACTCACTACTCTGCACTCACTACTCACTACTCTGCACTCACTACTCTGCACTCACTACTCACTACTCTGCACTCACTACTCTGCACTCACTACTCTGCACTCACTACTCTGCACTCACTACTCTGCACTCACTACTCTGCACTCACCACTCACTACTCTGCACTCACTACTCTGCACTCACTACTCTGCACTCACTACTCTGCACTCACTACTCACTACTCTGCACTCACTACTCTGCACTCACTACTCTGCACTCACTACTCTGCACTCACTACTCTGCACTCACTACTCTGCACTCACTACTCTGCACTCACTACTCACTACTCTGCACTCACTACTCTGCACTCACTACTCACTACTCTGCACTCACTACTCACTACTCTGCACTCACTACTCACTACTCTGCACTCACTACTCACTACTCTGCACTCACTACTCACTACTCTGCACTCACTACTCACTACTCTGCACTCACTACTCTGAACTCACTACTCACTACTTTGCACTCACTACTCACTACTCTGCACTCACTACTCACTACTCTGCACTCACTACTCACTACTCTGCACTCACTACTCACTACTCTGCACTCACTACTCACTACTCTGCACTCACTACTCTGCACTCACTACTCTGCACTCACTACTCTGCACTCACTACTCTGCACTCACTACTCTGCACTCACTACTCACTACTCTGCACTCACTACTCTGCACTCACTACTCACTACTCTGCACTCACTACTCACTACTCTGCACTCACTACTCACTACTCTGCACTCACTACTCTGCACTCACTACTCTGCACTCACTACTCACTACTCTGCACTCACTACTTTGCACTCACTACTCACTACTTTGCACTCACTACTTTGCACTCACTACTTTGCACTCACTACTCTGCACTCACTACTCTGCACTCACTACTCTGCACTCACTACTCTGCACTCACTACTCTGCACTCACTACTCTGCACTCACTACTCTGCACTCACTACTTTGCACTCACTACTCTGCACTCACTACTCTGCACTCACTACTCACTACTCTGCACTCACTACTCACTACTCTGCACTCACTACTCTGCATTCACTACTCACTACTCTGCACTCACTACTCACTACTCTGCACTCACTACTCACTACTCTGCACTCACTACTCACTACTCTGCACTCACTACTCACTACTCTGCACTCACTACTCACTACTCTGCACTCACTACTCTGCACTCACTACTCACTACTCTGCACTCACTACTTTGCACTCACTGCTCACTACTTTGCACTCACTACTCACTACTCTGCACTCACTACTCACTACTCTGCACTCACTACTCTGCACTCACTACTCTGCACTCACTACTCTGCACTCACTACTCTGCACTCACTACTCTGCACTCACTACTCTGCACTCACTACTCTGCACTCACTACTCACTACTCTGCACTCACTACTCTGCACTCACTACTCACTACTCTGCACTCACTACTCACTACTCTGCACTCACTACTCACTACTCTGCACTCACTACTCACTACTCTGCACTCACTACTCACTACTCTGCACTCACTACTCACTACTCTGCACTCACTACTCTGAACTCACTACTCACTACTTTGCACTCACTACTCACTACTCTGCACTCACTACTCACTACTCTGCACTCACTACTCACTACTCTGCACTCACTACTCACTACTCTGCACTCACTACTCACTACTCTGCACTCACTACTCTGCACTCACTACTCTGCACTCACTACTCTGCACTCACTACTCTGCACTCACTACTCTGCACTCACTACTCACTACTCTGCACTCACTACTCTGCACTCACTACTCACTACTCTGCACTCACTACTCACTACTCTGCACTCACTACTCACTACTCTGCACTCACTACTCTGCACTCACTACTCTGCACTCACTACTCACTACTCTGCACTCACTACTTTGCACTCACTACTCACTACTTTGCACTCACTACTTTGCACTCACTACTTTGCACTCACTACTCTGCACTCACTACTCTGCACTCACTACTCTGCACTCACTACTCTGCACTCACTACTCTGCACTCACTACTCTGCACTCACTACTCTGCACTCACTACTTTGCACTCACTACTCTGCACTCACTACTCTGCACTCACTACTCACTACTCTGCACTCACTACTCACTACTCTGCACTCACTACTCTGCATTCACTACTCACTACTCTGCACTCACTACTCACTACTCTGCACTCACTACTCACTACTCTGCACTCACTACTCACTACTCTGCACTCACTACTCACTACTCTGCACTCACTACTCACTACTCTGCACTCACTACTCTGCACTCACTACTCACTACTCTGCACTCACTACTTTGCACTCACTGCTCACTACTTTGCACTCACTACTCACTACTCTGCACTCACTACTCACTACTCTGCACTCACTACTCTGCACTCACTACTCTGCACTCACTACTCTGCACTCACTACTCTGCACTCACTACTTTGCACTCACTACTCACTACTCTGCACTCACTAATCTGCACTCACTACTCTGCACTCACTACTCTGCACTCACTACTCTGAACTCACTACTCTGCACTCACTACTCACTACTCTGCACTCACTACTCTGCACTCACTACTCTGCACTCACTACTCTGCACTCACTACTCTGCACTCACTACTCTGCACTCACTACTCACTACTCTGCACTCACTACTCTGCACTCACTACTCACTACTCTGCACTCACTACTCACTACTCACTACTCACTACTCTGCACTCACTACTCACTACTCTGCACTCACTACTCACTACTCTGCACTCACTACTCTACTCTGCACTCACTACTCACTACTCTGCACTCACTACTCTGCACTCACTACTCTACTCTGCACTCACTACTCTACTCTGCACTCACGACTCTACTCTGCACTCACTACTCACTACTCTGCACTCACTACTCTGAACTCACTACTCACTACTCTGCACTCACTACTCTGCACTCACTACTCTGAACTCACTACTCACTACTCTGCACTCACTACTCACTACTCTGCACTCACTACTCACTACTCTGCACTCACTACTCTGCACTCACTACTCACTACTCTGCACTCACTACTCACTACTCTGCACTCACTACTCTGCACTCACTACTCTACTCTGCACTCACTACTCACTACTCTGCACTCACTACTCTACTCTGCACTCACTACTCACTACTCTGCACTCACTACTCACTACTCTGCACTCACTACTCACTACTCTGCACTCACTACTCACTACTCTGCACTCACTACTCTACTCTGCACTCACTACTCTGCACTCACTACTCACTACTCTGCACTCACTACTCACTACTCTGCACTCACTACTCACTACTCTGCACTCACTACTCTACTCTGCACTCACTACTCTGCACTCACTACTCTGCACTCACTACTCTGCACTCACTACTCTGCACTCACTACTCTGCACTCACTACTCACTACTCTGCACTCACTACTCACTACTCTGCACTCACTACTCACTACTCTGCACTCACTACTCACTACTCTGCACTCACTACTCTGCACTCACTACTCACTACTCTGCACTCACTACTCACTACTCTGCACTCACTACTCTGCACTCACTACTCTGCACTCACTACTCTGCACTCACTACTCACTACTCTGCACTCACTACTCACTACTTGGCACTCACTACTCACTACTCTGCACTCACTACTCACTACTCTGCCTCACTACTCTCCACTCACTACTCAGTACTCTGCACTCACTACTCTGAACTCACTACTCACTACTCTGCCTCACTACTCTGCACTCACTACTCACTACACTGCACTCACTACTCACTACTCTGCACTCACTACTCACTACTCTGCACTCACTACTCACTACTCTGCACTCACTACTCTGCACTCACTACTCACTACACTGCACTCACTACTCTGCACTCACTACTCACTACACTGCACTCACTACTCACTACACTGCACTCACTACTCTGAACTCACTACTCACTACTCTGCACTCACTACTCTGCACTCACTACTCTGCACTCACTACTCGCTACTCACTACTCACTACTCTGCACTCACTACTCTGCACTCACTACTCTGCACTCACTACTCTGCACTCACTACTCTGAACTCACTACTCACTACTCTGCACTCACTACTCTGCACTCACTACTCTGCACTCACTACTCTGCACTCACTACTCTGCACTCACTACTCTGCACTCTGCACTCACTACTCTGCACTCACTACTCTGCACTCACTACTCGCTACTCACTACTCGCTACTCACTACTCACTACTCTGCACTCACTACTCTGCACTCACTACTCTGCACTCACTACTCTGCACTCACTACTCTGCACTCTGCACTCACTACTCTGCACTCTGCACTCACTACTCTGCACTCTGCACTCACTACTCTGCACTCTGTACTCACTACTCTGCACTCTGTACTCACTACTCACACTCTGCACTCACTACTCACACTCTGCACTCACTACTCTGCACTCACTACTCACACTCTGCACTCACTACTCTGCACTCACTACTCTGCACTCACTACTCTGCACTCACTACTCTGCACTCACTACTCTGCACTCTGCACGCTGCATTCACACTCTGCACACTCACTCTGCACTCACTACTTCACACTCTGCACTCACACTCTGCTCACTCACTCTGCACTCACTACTTTACACTCTGCACACTCTGAACTGTGCGCACTCTGCACTCACACTATAATAATCCTTATGCAGAATTCCTCTAAAGTATAAGCAGCTTGGGTTTTTCCTATAGGCGCCAAAGAGTCAATGATAGGAAAAGAGGGCAGAGAGTGCTAACCCCATCTCCCCACCCACAGACAACCAAAAATTATCTTCTGCGTAGCTTTGTTCTAATAATATGAATAAGGAATTTAAAGTATATGTATGGGCGAGTGGAAGGTGATCTATCGTATTCAATATATTTTAACACAATTGGTGTTCATGGTTACCTTTACAAACGTGAGATGAAGATGATGCTCACTTTTTAGTTATATAAGGATATTTTGTCGAGTACATTCAAGTTCAACCCACTGGCCGTAAGCAACAAGCTGAGGATCAACAGGCGCGAAACAGTGTTGCGGGCGCGCACGAGATGCAGCATGGGCGTGCACATCAGCTCAAGATCCCCGGAGAAGACACCGAGTCTGCCTGCTGCCATGACTGACCCGCTGCGAGGGAAAGAGCCAGGTGAGTGGGGGTCGAGGGGGGGCGGCAGAGAGGGAGTGGGCAGAGAGGGAGTGTGTGTGTGTGCGTGCGTGCGTGAGTGTGTGCTTCCGTGAGTGTGAATGTGGAGCAAGAGATGTGCACGGCTCCAGGAGGCTCGGCGTGAGCGTCCACGAGATGCAATCGGCGCTCGTTCACCGCTCTGGCTCCGTTGAGACTGAACTCCATGACAATAGGTCTCGAAGCCCGAGACCTAAAAAGGAGACCTGGCACTCCTAATCTTCCACTGCCCTAAGGTCAAAAGATTCTGGACTAGAATAAGCGACTTTTCAAACAACGCCCTAGGTCTCTCATTACAGCTAGACTTCCACGCGTTAGCCACGGCCTTCAAGGCACTGTCAATCCAATCCAAAGAGGACAGAGATCTGATTGACCTCCTACTCACAGCAGCGGTTAAGACGGTCCTAACCAACTGGAAGGACACCAGGAAAGCATCCTTCAGGAGCTGGTTCAAATGGATCACCTTCCTACGGGGGCGGACACCATAACCTCAAACCAAACACCAAACACCGGCACAAAGAGTGAAATGTGGCTCTCCCTAGATAACTTTGAGAAAAGGAGAGTGTGTACTCCAAAAGAAATCAACAAGTACTTGTTTGGATTAATATCCGTTCTTTGAAGTCGTCATACAAGACCAGAACTACTTTATATTGCAGTGAGACATCTTTATTGTTTGATAATAAAACATGGACAGCCGACACATGTTTCGCCCCCTATTGGCGAGTTGCGCCGGGGCTTCCTCAAGGCTGTGAAAGAAAGATGAATGAGTTATATTAGAATATACCAAGAAAGCAGCTGACCCCAAGCAAAAGAGAGGAAGTAGACACCTAGAGTGAGAAGTGGTTTAAATATTTTGTGATGTCTCAGCATCAAAGCTCTCTTGTGTATTATACACTACAAGGTTCGTGAGACAGAAATGTATCATGCCTCAAAAGGCTTAGACACAGGTTCCCATGTGCTCATAGACAGTACAGGTGAGGAGGGCAAGGGTGAATACAAGGGATTTAAAAATAGGATCTAAAGGCAGGTGATATTAAAACCAGATAAAAAAGTGCGCTTTCCCAATGTCTCTGGTCTACCGAGCATTGGGTGTACTCTAGTGATACAGAGAGAAAACAGTAGTCCCCAAGCAAGCTGATAGGGTAAAAACGGGGCAAAGATTATGTGTAAAAAGAATAAAGACAAGATCTAACTGTCATACCTATTTCCACATATACAGCGTATATTATTTTATTTAATTTCTGGTTCCCAAAACAATTCAAGGGTTTATTATCAGACTACAAACAATCTGTGTACATATATACATTTCCCCCTTTTTTAACTTACAGAAGAACTCTGCTCCCTGAGTATTTAAACTCTGGTTTTTGGAATTTGTCAAATTGGAACCAGAAATGAAATAAAATAATATACGCTGTATATGTGGAAATAGGTATGACAGTTAGATCTTGTCTTTATTCTTTTTACACATAATCTTTGCCCCGTTTTCACCCTATCAGCTTGCTTGGGGACTACTGTTTTCTCTCTGTATCACTAGAGTACACCCAATGCTCGGTAGACCAGAGACATTGGGAAAGCGCACTTTTTTATCTGGTTTTAATATCACCTGCCTTTAGATTCTATTTTTAAATCCCTTGTATTCACCCTTGCCCTCCTCACCTGTACTGCCTATGAGCACATGGGAACCTGTGTCTAAGCCTTTTGAGGCATGATACATTTCTGTCTCACGATCCTTGTAGAGTATAATACACAAGAGAGCTTTGATGCTGAGACATCACAAAATATTTAAACCACTTCTCACTCTAGGTGTCTACTTCTTCTCTTTTGCTTGGGGTCAGCTGCTATCTCGGTACATTCTAATATACCTCATTCATCTTTCTTTCACAGCCTTGAGGAAGCCCCGGCGCAACTCGCCAATAGGGGGCGAAACACGTGTCGGATGTCCATGTTTTATTATCAAACAATAAAGATGTCTCACTGCAATCTAAAGTAGTTCTGGTCTTGTATGACGACTTCAAAGAATGGATATTAATCCAAACAAGTACTTGTTGATTTCTTTTGGAGTACACACTCTCCTTTTCTCAAACCTGTCTTCCTTTATGAAGCTCAAGAGGCCCAGAGCTTCGAATGTGTCTCCAACCATCTATAAAAGGAGCTTATCTAAGCGTTGTTCAAACTTGGGAATCTATGGACCTTTCTGTCTTGCTGATCTCCCTAGATAACTACCTGTCCACAAGCCCCCAAAGGCGGCCACCCAAGGAGGACAGTACCCCCACATACATCGCAGGCTTATAGCCTGGCCTACCTAATCGCCACTCGAACCAGTTGTTCCTCCCATACTATCACTTTCTTTTTCCCACTCTCCTTTCCTCTCCTCGTCACCTGTGGGTACAAATACAAGCCGCTCATAACGCCACACACCAAGTATATTATTGCCGCATGCATGCTCCAAGAAGATGCCGTATGTAACCCAACCGGCATACAAAGTGACCAAGCTTTTTCCTTTTTTGCCCTCAGGCGACCCATACTGTACTCCTGTATACTGTACTCTGTGTATAACACTCTTTTCTCAATAAAATTGATTTGAAATAAAAAAAAAAGAAATGTTCACTTGCCCATCATCTTGGATGAAGGCTGTGTGATGTCCATTCGTGTAATGCCAGGGGACAAATTGGCTTTACCCAACCCAGCGGGGCAAACTTTCTTCGGGGGCCTTTAGCCATTCCATAACCTATTAATGTACTCACAAAAGACACCGCAGACCTTACTTGGTGTGAGAACGGCCACAGTTTGTTACATTCTTGATAAGCTGTGACATAGATTGTTAAGAAAGCACCAGTCATTAATATATCCAGGCATGTAGACATCTTGTACATCCAGCGAGTATCATCATAACAGGTAATTTGGTCATCATAAATCCACTTACAGTGGTAAAAAACTAGCATCTACCATTTATTGAATGGTCATATGTCACTTGTGTCCATCTCATTTCATTTTCTCCTCAGCCCATAGTACAGAGCACAGCAGCTTCGAGATTCCCTTGCTACCTATGTCTGGCGTTTGCAGCCCTGTGGCCATGCATGTGCTGAAAGTGCTGTGTCCGTCCTGCGCTGACCACCACTTGGCCCTTTGTTTGCCCTCCAGTGTCCCTGCTGTGAGGCATCCCAAGGTTGGGCATATTCTCTTTCTGGCCTCATGTGCTGTCATTTAGCACTCATTGTAGCTGTCCTGGTCCCCCTTACTTCCACAGCCAATTTCTAGCGGTTGCGACACCTGCGATTTGTGGGGGTGGGTGGGACGATGATTGCGGCAATAATGTATCTCTCTGCCGCCCTCTCTTTTTGCCTTAAAGCTGCCCATGCCCAGTGGCCCTGGTTGGGCACTTTGTAAAATATAGGCCAATCAGCACGTATTTCAGTGAGCCTCCCGACTGCCGGCCCTCTCCATGTGCATCAAGTCGCAGTCCCCTCTAGGGACCGGCTTCACCTTGGCCCACACTACGTGTAGTGTCACTTCCCTTACCCCCTAATATTTTGATGAATTGATGCGCTGCCAATGATATTTCCGTGTCCTTTTCTACATTCCATTCCTTTCCCCCTTGTCTCTCATTTACTCTAGCTCTCTGTTCATCATTTTCTCTTCACTTCCTCCCTCCTCCCCTCAACCCACATAGCTTTGTTATGCTCTCTTTCCTGTCTAGATTAGATGTGGAATTTAAATGCCTTATAGAAATCATTTTCAGCTCCTGGTAATATCCACTTAGGCTGATGGAATCTCCCATCTGCAATAAATGCTGAGCACTTCCCTTGAATTATATTTCAGAATATCCGAAACAAGTTGGAGATTTAGGCTCCCTGCTCCATTGTGTTTGACAATCCTAGCAGAATTTATGGGCAAGGGCACTGATCGAGTAAAGACTCATAAGGTGATATGGGTGCACGCGACCCTAGTGGAAATCTCGGTTGACCCGTTATAAATGGTTTCTACTCGACCTTGTATCTGGCAAGAAAAATTGTGGACATATATTGAACTGTTATGCAGAGAATGACATTTGATTACAGTTGCATCTCATGCGCAGTTAATGTGCTTATTGGTGTATGAAGTTATTTTTTTTCAACAAGTAACATTTCGGGCGCTTTTTTCTGCTAGAAAAAAATATAATCTAATGCCTAGTTGCTGAAGGCTCCCTTTAAAACCATTTGCAACTGGTCACCTGAAATTTCACTAGGTTGGCTAAAAAGTCATAATAAAAGTATTCACCGGGATTTAGCTCCCTCTTTCTTATATTCTTTTACATCACTCACCTGTTTAGGCAATTGCCCTCTGAATATTTAGAATGCTTTCATTTTTTCCAGAGGTTGTGATTTTCTGATGTAATTGCACGCTCTGAGCACGACAGTGGTACAGATGTTCAATGGAATTTCATCCAAATTATGTTATTTGGCAATTGTGTGCTGAAAAAGTGAACCAACATTGTCATCAATACGAAATCGTAAAAGAACTGGAGGTGAATTCCGACATTCGCACTCAGTTAAATTGGAAACATGTACTGGAAATTTAACCGTGAAAATATAGATTCAAAATTATAGATTGCTACACAAAACTATAGGCTGCAAAAGTATTCATTGAACTTGAATGCCCATGTTAAATATTGGCAGCCTGTTTTAAATTCATGGTTAAATCCAAATTCACGTTCTTCCTCTTGTATAACTGAGCTCGTTTATTTTAACCAATGTCAAATGCATATTTAGGGTAAGTACTTGAGAGTGGATTAGAATCCAAGTCATGTAGATACATTTTTTGTATGTATTTACCTATGGTTCATATTTTAGCTGTCTATATTCCAGCATGTAAAGCAATATTATTTGTTGAAAAAGACTTGTCTCACCAGTTAACCTATATTCTCAAACCTCCACAATAATCTTCTTTTATTAATAGTGTTTAGTAATCAGTGCAAACGCAGCAAAAACAGTCCATCTGTTTTAGTCTATTTTCAGGTTACCTTCCCAGTGTGGCATCTTTTTTTTAATTAATTTACAAAAAAATCACGTGATGTGGGCATAGAACACTAAACAAGCACTGGTAGAGTCAACAGGTGGGGCATAGCATGCCAGGCTTTTAGCTTTACCAATGCTTGTTTTCTTTCATCACTGCTTTTGTAAAACTTTGTTGCTGGGGGAGCTGCTCAACCCTCACCAGTATAAAAAATATCATAAAAGCATGGTGGCGTCCAGCCTTAAGGGTGCTATTTTGTGTAGAATATCTGCTCTGAGTGAAAGGACAGAATGCCATCACTCACAGTGAAGTTATCCAATGACTGTAGAGGGCTGCCTCACTGCCCCATGCTATATGCTGTATTGGACAGAAGAAAAATGTGAATGTGCCAGTAGCAGACCAATGGATGAAGACGTGTGGCTAAAAGCTCCTATAAGAAAGTATTTTATAAGTACAACTTTAGAAAAATTAAAAGGTCTTGGACCTAAACCGGACCTAAACCGGAGGCTACGATAGTAACCTCATATACAGAAGGGGATACAATTACCATATTATCTATCAACATTTGCTTAGTACTGTTGTAATACAAAGACACAGGGTCAGACTGATTTGCATATGGCCATGTCTGAACTGGGGTGGCAGAACGGTGATGGATTAAACCCAGATCAGTTGACTGAGGGTGAGTGCTTGTATTGTCAATGCTCCGTCCATCATTTCCTTTTGTTTTTCTTTGTTCGCCATAAGTTGGCAGGGTATGCTCAGACGTGAGTCCCTTGCTCACTTTGCCACTGGATTCAAGCAGGCCGGGCTGAAGACGGCTGAAATGTCAGAAACCGCTCCTCGTAGCTTGTTTCCGGTCCAGGGAAGACATGGCTTGGCAGTTCGGGCTGGACTGTTCCCATGAGGCACAGGGTCAGACTGATTTGCATATGGCCATGTCTGAACTGGGGTGGCAGAGTGGGCTAAAGAACTGTGATGGATTAAACCCAGATCAGTTGACTGGGGGTGAGTGCTTGTATTGTCAATGCTCCGTCCATCATTTCCTTTGGTTTTTCGTAATACAAAGAAGGCACATACACTTTCTAATGAGCAAAGCATCAAATGCAAAACAGTAGAACTTGGACTAGCAGGTAACCTTACCAAGGAGATGCACCAAGAAGTTGCAGAATAAATTGAGATGTTGTGGCCCTTGTAAAAATGTTAACAGCACACGATTGTTGTAGAGAGAAAATAAGCTTAGAAAGCAGTTGTACGAAATAGCCAAAAAAGCTGTCCATTGCTGCCTTGAGACAATTTCACCCAGCCTAACATTTTACAAGCTTTGGGCCTCAGCAAAATAGCCATCCACGAAAGATAACAAGCATTTGCAATGCAATAGGTCTCGCATTAGGAAAGTTTGAGTTATTGGTATTGTAAATGACAAATTTTTTATTTATGTCTTGTTTTTGAAAATAGCGAAATTAATAGCTTTGTCATTTACAATGCCAATAGTTATAACTTTCGCAAATGTGACACCTATAGAATTTGTAATGCAATATGTGTTGTATTTACATGACTTAATGTATTGATATTACAAATAACAATGGCTTTAAATTTTTTTTCAATAATTATTACTTAAATGAAAGTTATTGTAATTTATAATGGCAATAGCTTAAAGTTTTGTAAATAACTTTTGTGAAGATTATGTTCAGTGTATTTTATTGTGACGAAAATCCAAGAACAGAAGTGAAATATTAACATATTTTTGTTACATTTGTAATAAAGCTTGAAACATTGAGAGAACATATGTGAACCAGGTGTTGTTGAATGGTTGCACAAATTGATGCTGTGGTGGCGCCGAGTGATGTTGTGATGGTGAACGAGTGATGCAGTAGCGTTCAGTGATGCTGTGGTAGCGCATAGTGATGTTGTGGTGCCCTTGAGTGATGCTGTGGTGGTGCGGAGTGATGCTGTATGCTATGCTATGTTTTGTTTTGCTATCCTATATTTTGTTTTGTTATGCTATGCTATGTTTTGCTATCCTATGCTTTGGTTTGTTATGCTATGCTATGCTGGGTTTTGTTATGCTATGCTATGTTTTGTTATGCTATGCTCTGTTTTGCTATGCTATGCTTTGTTATGCTATGTTTTGTTATGCTATGCTATGTTTTGTTGCGTTTTATTATGCTATGCTTTGTGTTGCTATGCTATGTTTTGTTATGCTTTGCTATGTTTTTTTGTGTTTGGTATGCTATGTTTTGCTATGCTATTATATGTTTTGTTTTGCTATGCTATGTTTTGTTGTGTTTTGTTAAGCTATGCTATGTTTTGTTGTGTTTTGCTATTTTTTTATGCTATGTTTTATTATGTTATGTTATGTTTCGTTTTGCTATCCTATGCTTTTTTTGTTATGCTATGTTTATTTTGCTATCCTATGCTTTGTTTTGTTATGCTATGCTATGTTTTGTTGTGTTTTGCTATGCTATGCTATGTTTTGTTATGCTATACTATGTTTTATTATGCTATGCTTTGATTTGCTATGCTATGTTTTGTTATGCTATGTTTTGTTATGCTATGCTATGTTTAGTATTGCTATCCTATGCCTTGTTGTGTTATGCTATGCTATGCTTTGTTGTGTTTTGTTATGCTATGCTATGCTTTGTTGTGTTTTGCTATGCTATGCTTTGTTATGCTATGCTATGCTATGTTTTGTTATGCTATGTTTTGTTGTGTTGTGTTTTATTATGCTATGCTTTGTTTTGCTATGCTATATTTTGTTATGTTTTGTTATGCTTTGCTATGCTTTGTTATGCTATGTTTTGTTATGCTATGCTATGTTTTGTTGTGTTGTGTTTTGTTATGCTATGTTTTGGTATGTTATGCTATGTTTTGTTGTGTTTTGTTATGCTACACTATGCTTTGTTATACTATGCTATGTTTTGTTTTGCTATGCTTTGTTATGCTATGCTTTGTTTTGTTATGCTATGCTTTGTTATGCTATGCTTTGTTATGCTATGCTATGTTTTGTTGTGTTTTGTTATGCTATGCTTTGTTGTGTTTTGCTATACTATGTTTTGTTTTGTTATGCTATGTTTTATTTTGCTATCCTGTGCTTTGTTTTGTTATGCTATGCTATGCTTTGCTATCCTATGCTTTTTTTGTTATGCTATGCTATGCTGTGTTTTGTTGTGCTATGCTGTGTTTTGTTATGCTTTGCTGGTGAGGGTGAGGATGTGTGAGGGTGCGGGGGTGTGAGGGTGAGGATGAGGGGGTGAGAGTTAGAGGTGTGACAGGGAGGAGGTGTGTGAGGGTGAGAGGGTGAAGGGGTGTGAGGGTGAGGGGGTGTGAGGGTGAGTGAGGGGGTGTGAGGGTGAGGGCATGTGAGGGTGAGCGGGTGTGAGGGTGTTTGAGGGTGAGGGTGAGGGGGGTGAGGGTATGTGAGTGAGGGTGTCTGAGGGTGTGAGGGTGAGGGAGTGAGGGTGAGGGGTGTGAGGGTGAGTGGGTGTGAGTTTGTGTGAGGCTGTGTGAGGGTGAAGGGGTGTGAGGGTGTGTGAGGGTGAGGGTGTGTGAGGGTGAGTGAGAGTGTGTGAGGGAGAGGGGGTGTGAGGGGGTGTGCTGGTGTGTGAGGGTGAGGGGGTGTGACGGTGTGAGGGTGAGGGGGTGTGAGGGTGAGGGGGTGTGAGGATGAGGGGGGTGTGAGGATGAGGGGGTGTGAGGGTGAGGGGGTGTGAGGGTGAGGGGTGTGAGGGTGTGTGAAGGTGAGGGGGTGTGAAGGTGAGGGGGTGTGGGGGTGAGGGGGTGTGAGGGTGAGTGAGGGGGTGTGAGGGTGAGTGAGGGGGTGTGAGGGTGAGTGAGGGTGAGTGAGTGTGAGGGTGAGGGGTGCGGGGTGTGGGAGGTGGGGGTGAGGGGGTGTGAGGGTGTGTGAGGGGGAGGGTGTGGTGTTGTGAGGGTGTGGGGTTGTGAGGGTGAGGGCATGTGAGGGTAAGGGGGTGTGAGGGTGAGAGTGTGAGGATAAGAGGGAGTGAGGGTGAGGGGGTGTGAGGGTGACAGGGGTGAGGGGGTGTGAGAGGGTGTGAGGGTGAGGGGGTGTGAGGGTGTGTGAGGGCGGGTGAGGGTGTGAGGGGGTGTGAGGTTGACGGGGTGTGAGGGTGAGGGGGTGTGAGGGTGAGGGGAGTGTGAGGGTGAGAGGGTGAGTGAGGGTGAGAAGGTGAATGAGGGTGAGAGGGTGAATGAGGGTGAGAAGGTGAGTGAGGGTGTGTGAGGGTGATGGTGAGGGGGTGAGAGGGTGAGGGGGTGTGCGGGTGAGGGTGTGAGGGAGGGTGAGGGTGTGAGGGAGGAAGGTGAAGGGTGTGGGTGAGAGGGTGTGTGAGGGTGTGTGAGGGTGTGTGAGGGTGAGGGTGTGTGAGGGTGAGGGTGTGTGAGGGTGAGGAAGTGGAGGGTGAGGGGAGTGTGGGTGAGGATGAGGGGGTGTGAGGATGAAGGGGTGTGACAGTGAGGGGATGTTAGGGTGAGGGGATGTTAGGGTGAAGGTGTGAGGGAGGGTGAGGGGATGTTAGGTTGAGGGGATGTTAGGGTTAGAGGGTGTGAGGGTGAGGGTGCATGAGGGTAAGCGTGTGTGAGGGTGTGGATGAGGGAGGGTGAGGATGAGGATGAGGGGGTGTCAGCTGAAGCGAGGATGAGGGGATGTGAGGGTGAGGGGGTGTGAGCAGTGAGGGGTGTGAGGGTGAGGAGGTGTGTGAGGGTGAGGAGGTGTGTGATGGTGAGGAGGTTTGTGAGGGTGTGACAGTGAGGGTGTGTGGGGGTGTGAGGGGATGAGGGTGAGTGAGGGTGAGAGGGTTGTGAGGGTGAGGGTGTGAGGGTGAGTGAGGGTGTGTGAGGGTGTGTGAGGGTGGGTGAGGGTGAGTGACGGAGTGTGAGTGTGTTGGGGGTGAGGGTGAGGAGGTGTGTGAGGGTGAGAGGGTTGTGAGGGTGAGAGGGGTGAGGGTGTGAGGGTGAGTGAGGGTGCGTGAGGGGGTGTGAGGGTGAGGGGATGTGAGGGTGGGAGAGGGGATGTGAGGGTGAGGGGATGTGAGGGTGAGGTGATTTGAGAGTGAGGGGATTTGAGGGTGAGGGGATGTGAGGGTGAGGGGATGTGAGGGTGAGGGGATGTGAGGGTGAGAGGATGTGAGGGTGAGAGGGTGTGTGAGGGTGGGAGGGTGTGTGTGGGTGAGTGAGGGGTGAGTGAGGGTGATGGTGTGTGAGGGTGAGGATGTTTGAGGGTGTGTGAGGGTGAGGGTGTGTGAGGATGAGGGGGTGTGTGAGGATGAGGGGGTGTGTTAGGATGAGGGGGTGTGAGAGTGAGGGGGGTGAGAGTGAGGGGGGTGAGAGTTAGGGGGTGTGATGGTGAGGAGGTGTGTGGGGGTGAGAGTGAGGGTGTGTGAGGGTGAGGGGGGTGTGAGGGGAGGGTGTGGGGACGTGAGGGAGGGTGTGGGGGTGAGGTGAGGGAGGTGTGAGGGTGAGGTGTGAGAGGGCGTGTGAGGGTGAGAGGGTGTGTGAGGGTGAGTGGGTGTGTGAGGGTGAGAAGGTGTGTGAGGGTGAGAAGGTGTGTGAGGTGGGTGTGTGAGGGTATGAGGGTGAGGGTGAGGTGAGGGGGTGTGAGGGTGTGGGAGGGTGAGGAGGTGTTTGAGGGTGAGGGGTGTGAGGGTGACGGGGTGTGAGGGGGTGAGGGGGGTG
>NW_028241530.1:0-22868 GCF_964263255.1 Lissotriton vulgaris
TGCGATGATTGTGTGTGCAATTGTATATACTCTGTCATTCATGTATCTGGACTCTGTTTCAGTTGAGGAATCTGTTTCAAATGAGGGACCTGGTGAACTGCAGTGCATACCAGCACGTGGTTGGAGACACACTGGTAGAAAGAAGAGTTCTCCCAATTAGTTTTAGGTCCAGAGGGGGGAGAAAAGAATAAACTAAGCATAAGGGGTACCTCTAATAAGACCTATATTGCTCTGTCATAAGGAATTATCCAAAAACATTTGGACAATGTACTGCTGATTGGTCAATAATGTACAGATCTATTAATGACTAACTGGTGGAACTCCTAATTTCATGTATCAACAGTGAGCCACCAGAGATACTTTCGGGTTATATATATTTTTTATGTAAAGTCCTGTTTTCATGTTTATATGTATTTTTATAAAGAATAGTGAATGCAGATGTATGTAAGGTATGTGTGAGAGTATGTATGTTAGCAAGGTATGAGAAATTGTTAGGGGCACATTGTTTCAACTGCATTTTCTGAAACTTACAAAACTCATAGTGAATGTCCAACAATTCTTGATTGTGTTGTCATGAGATAAAATAAATTGTATGTATGTGTAAAGCGGCTGGTCCAGATGGGATCCCAATTGAGGTTTATAGGGCTCTGGGTGATGAAATTCTCCCTATACTGGAAGATCTTTTTAACGGAGTTATATGCTCAGGTATTATTCCGGATACGTGGAAGCAGACCAACATTGTGGTATTTCATAAAAAGGGAAAGCCAGAGGAGAATCCTGGCTCATATCGGCCGATATCATTAATAAATACAGATGCGAAATTATATTCAAAAATCTGGGCTAAAAGACTAGGAGGGATTATAGGTCAACTTGTCTCACCCTGGCAGCATGGGTTCGTCCCAGGGCAACGTACTACTGAACATACAGCCAGGGCTATATCATTATTTGACGCTGTTACTGCTACTGGGGGTGACATGGCTATGATTTTATTGGATGCCGAGAAGGCGTTTGACCGTGTGGTTTGGGATTTTATGTGGGAGGTGTTGGAGAAAAGGGGTTTTGGAGAAAAATGTAGGAAAGGTATTAAGGCAATGTATATGGACCCAGTTGCTAGAATTACTACAATGGGGCTGCAATCGGAGGAGGTAATGATCAGAAGAGGTACACGCCAGGGTTGTCCCTGTTCACCCATACTTTTCTCATTATATATAGACCCGTTAATTAGGAAGATTTTGACTTCAGATAAAATATCCTCTGTTACATCTCATGGTCATACTACTAAGCTATTGGCGTATGCGGACGACCTGGCAATTGTTACAAACAAGCCGGATATCGCAATACAGGAACTAACCAACTTGGCTCAGCAGTTTGGGACATATTCAGGGTATAAACTTAATACTGAGAAAACTATAATAATATGTACAAAGAATATCCAGAAAAGGGATCAAAGATATGTCGATTCGGCAGTTTATTTAGGAGTTAAAATTAATGCTGATGTGGGTAAAATCATCCAGGAAAACTATTCGCCGGTAATAGCGGCAATGGATAAGGATCTGAGAAGAATCGATGTACTATATCTGTCTTTGATCGGTCGAGTGAACGTTCTTAAAATGACAATGTTTCCAAAACTATTGTATTTATTCCGCGCTATTCCCTTATTAATTGATGAAGCCCTGATGAAAAAAATGGAAGCAGTTTTCTCACAGTTCCTATGGCAATACGGTAAAGTGAGAAGATCGCTAGCTAGACTGTCATTACCATTAGAGAGAGGAGGGCTAGCAGCTCCTAATCTAAGACTGTATCATTGGGTATGTTTACTGTTGCATATGAAACATTTATTGTGTTTTGACACTCCCGCACTGTTGCCTGGTTCTCCCAGAATTCCCACAATCTACGAAGTATTAATCGGTGACAAAGCCATGGGGATTTTAACTCGGGAAGTTAACGTGCGGTATTACAAGAGGAGTAAAAGTAAAGTGATGTTAAGTGTATGGGGTGTATGGAATTTGATGCTAAAATTTCTTAAGATTCCTAAGATCAATGGAATATTAGACCTCTGGAACTCAAGCCCATTCATACATCTTGGACAGAATAGGAATAGTGCCCTTTGGAAAAGTTTGGGTATCCGATGTTTGGGTGACGTTATGAGCAAGGAAGATTTGTTAGGGTTTGAGGTCCTGCAACAAAGATACGGTATCCCAATGAATCACTGGATGCTGTATAACCAGTTAGAACAATCAGTGAAATCCATAAGACCTAGGATCTCTATTCAGGAGTTAAACCCGATTGTTCTATATATAAGGAATGGGGGCAGAAAGATTAAAATAGGTTATGGTCATCTTTTAGAGGGCATGGAAGAGGATGTAGCGCAAGTAGAAAACGCCTGGGCCCTTAGAATAGGGGATCCAAATGTAGATGTGGACTATGCCCTGGCATTAAATAAGAAAATATTAAGAGCAACCAACTTAAAAACACAACATTACAAGATGATCTTTAATTTATATTACACCCCCGCGAAGTTGTTTCAATGGGGTAAAAGGGATACAGACAGATGTCCAAGATGTAATTATGGCCCAGCAGATCTAACTCATATGTTCTATTCTTGCCCAAATCTTAAACCTGTTTTAACTGAAATGGAGAAGTTTTTATCGGGGCTGCTAGAGTGCCAAATCTCTCTATCCCCAACTACTGTGTTAATTGGCAGGGATGAAAATCTTAAAATTGCACATGAAGCCGAAGCTTTTGTCTTTCTGTGTGTTGCAGTGTTAAGAATTCTAATAGCGGCGGCCTGGAAAGATCCAGTAGCCCCCTCATTTCAGATCTGGCTAACTAGACTGCTTGGGATCCACAATATCGAGGAGTGTTTATATAATTTTAAGGGACATAAGAAGAAAGAGTATGGTAAAAAAATCTGGGCACCTCTAAGTAATTGGAGGAAAACAAGATGATGAAACTGTTGAGTCCTTGCCTGTATGTAAAGCACTTTAAGACATTGTCTTTTATCTTTTCTTGTAACCTTAACATATTCTCTTCTAAGCTGATCGTTTTATAGTCTATAAGAAATAGGCATTTGTGTATATATGTTTCTTCATAAACCCTCATGTATTCTGTTAGGATATCTTTTTATCCAGCTGATATTTTAACTGTATTTATGATCGTTTTTTTTCTGTATTCTAATCCATCTCAATAAAAAAAAAAAAAAAGTGAATGCAGATGTATGTAAGGTATGTGTGAGAGTATGTATGTTAGCAAGGTATGAGAAATTGTTAGGGGCACATTGTTTCAACTGCATTTTCTGAAACTTACAAAACTCATAGTGAATGTCCAACAATTCTTGATTGTGTTGTCATGAGATAAAATAAATTGTATGTATGTATGATTATCTAAAAAGCAAAACCAAAAAGACAAAAGAAATAAAATAAAATAATGTCTTTGTAATAATTACAAGTCTTTGTTTCTGTCTATAGCATCCTTCCTTATGCAAATGTTTTTGGATAATTCCTTATGACAAAGCAATATTGGTCTTATTAGAGGTACTCCTTATGCTTGGAGACACACTGGTGCTAGCAGGTGAGCAGTGAGGCCTGGGTGTGCAGTGTCGGCACTCTCCCTCCCTATCCCTCTGTTTTTTTCACTGTGTCTCTCTCCCTCTCTTTCCGTTTCTCTCTCTCTCTCTCTTTCAGTCTTTCTCTCTCCCTCTCTTTCCGTCTTTCTCTCTCCCTCTCTTTCCGTCTTTCTCTCTCCCTCTCTTTCCATCATTTTCTCTCTACCTCGCTCCCTCTCTTTCCACCCTCCTCTGTCTTTCTCTCCCTCTTGTTCTCTCGCACTCTCTTTCTCTCTCTCTGTATCTCTCCCTCTCTTTCTGTCATTCTCTCTCTCCCTCTCTCCCTCTTTCTGTCTTTCTCTCTCTCCCTCTCTCTCTCTGTATCTCTCTCTCTCCCTCTCTGTCCATCTTTCTCTCTCCCTCTCTTTCTCTCTCTCTGTATCTCTCTTTCTCCTTCCATCTTTCTCTGTCCTTTGATGTGCGCATGACACACCTTAGTGGCACCTCAAGGGCTGAGAGGCTGTGCAGCCTGCGATGATGCCATGTGCTCTTATATTTCCTCTGCCATAGAGAAATCAAGACCCAGAATCAAGTGTGAGACCTTGTGGCTCGCGGAGCGGGGCTGCATGATATGGAGGGTGCCATGTTCGCGGGCCCTGGACTTGGGGCTTGCACTGGCATGTGGTGGGTCCTCTTGGAGACACGCTGGTGGCGGAAGGGGAGCAGTGAGGCCTGGGTGCTTAGGAGCGGGCATGCACCACTGGGCGGTGGGAGGGGCTGAGGTGCCGCAACGTGGTTGCCCAGGGGTGGGCATGCACTGCTGGGCGATGGGAGGGGCTGGGTTGCAGCAGCCTTGGTGACCAGGGGTGGGCATGCACTGCTGGGTGGCAGGAAGGGTTGGGGTGCAGCAGCCTGGATGTACAGGGGCGGACAGGCGATGATTGCGTGTGCAATTGTATATACTCTGTCATTCATGTATCTGGACTCTGTTTCAGATGAGGAATCTGTTTCAAATGAGGGACCTGGTGAACTGCAGTGCATACCGGCACGTGGTTGGAGACACACTGGTGCTAGCAGGTGAGCAGTGAGGCCTGGGTGTGCAGTGTCGGCACTCTCCCTCCCTATCCCTCTGTTTTTTTCACTGTGTCTCTCTCCCTCTCTTTCCGTTTCTCTCTCTCTCTCTTTCCGTCTTTCTCTCTCCCTCTCTTTCCGTCTTTCTCTCTCCCTCTCTTTCCATCATGTTCTTTCTACCTCGCTCCCTCTCTTTCCATCCTTCTCTGTCTTTCTCTCCCTCTCATTCTCTCGCCCTCTCTTTCTCTCTCTCTGTATCTCTCCCTCTCTTTCTGTCGTTCTCTCTCTCCCTCTCTCCCTCTCTCCCTCTTTCTGTCTTTCACTCTCTCCCTCTCTTTCTCTCTCTGTATCTCTCTCTCTCCCTCTCTGTCCATCTTTCTCTCTCCCTCTCTTTCTCTCTCTCTGTATCTCTCTCTCCTTCCATCTTTCTCTGTCCTTTGATGTGCGCATGACACACCTTCTTTTCTGGAATTTTGTCTTGCAGCCAGTGACCTACAGATTGTCCCGAGGAGACCTACCATAAGTCTTCAAAATTGTTGTTTTGAGTTATTTTAAATAAAATGTTTTGTTCGGTAGTTCAAAGGTGGATGTGTGATGCTAATTTTTGTAATGACACATGCATGTTACCTGTTGTGAATGTGCAACATCAGGCAAAATATTTTGAACATGATTTTGTGATGTTGATGTGCGTTGTCTTTGCTCGGGATGGGGGGTGCCCGGGAGGGGGATTCCTGGGGGGGGTGGCGGTGTTTGTTGTGGCCCTCTTGGGGCTTTGAGCTGCATGGTCAGTGGCTCCATGGCATCTGTTGCCCTTCAGGTGTGGCTCTGGGCTGGGTTCCCTTTTCTG
The DNA here is from genome assembly GCF_964263255.1 of Lissotriton vulgaris. Classification (NCBI taxonomy): domain Eukaryota; kingdom Metazoa; phylum Chordata; class Amphibia; order Caudata; family Salamandridae; genus Lissotriton; species Lissotriton vulgaris. Next base: position 5,463 of record NW_028241530.1, read on the forward strand.
GTGCAGACTGTTGTCCGACTTTATACCCGGTCAGAGCAGGTGTTAATTTCCTGCTGCTAACGCGCCTTATTGCCTGTTTTGGGTTCTCATCGTCGATCTGGCTGGTCGTTGAGAATGTTGCGGAGTGGTGAAATTGCGGCTTTTTGCACGGGAATGCATACTCTGCATCTCATTAGCAATAGTTGCCAGGGATGATCTGTGGCAATGTTTTTTACGGCTGCTATCGCAGGTAAACTGGTCGCATGGGCTGTTAGCACCAGCTTGTGAAATGGGCAAACAATCTATCGCCACTTTGCTGCAATGAAGTGCTGCTAACTCACCAATAAATCCTTGAGAATATGCCCAAAATCTTTATCAAAATGTTTATATTCACTATAGGAAATGTACTAATTCTGTAAAGCTGAAATAAAGCGGTATTTAATTGCTACATAATCACATTTTTTGTCCTTTAAGAGAAACATGAACCACATTTATCTGCCCTCCTCTAATTGTTTTTTATCTTTAAACATACTAAGTTACAGGTGTCAATCAAATTTCATTTACTTGATGTTTAAAAATGTATTAAATAAGTCTTTACAATAGCAGGGCTTTAACCCAAATATGCCTAATCCGTAGATTTTTTTAAATGTATGTTTTCATGTATTTATGATTGTATTCTTGTTTAGCTCGAACAAGGTTTCTAATTTCAACAGATCATTGCAGAGTGATAAAAAAAACATTGAAAGCTGCAATAGTTCATGGGATTGAGGCTGCTATCTAACAAAATATGTAAGAATGAAAATATTAGTGCTGTCACTGACGTTGGTGGATAAGACAGCAGAGGTGCTGGTGCGGTAACATTCTGCAATATTTGCATAGGATACTGAAGCCAAGAAATGGTGACTAATCAGTGGACATTTGCTTTACTTTTGAGCTGGTAAGGGCACCAAGAGATGGAGTCCCACATACTAGTTGTTACCCTTTAAGTTTTTTTTTACAGTAATCTGGACAGCAAATTACTCTTTCAGATTCATCAACACACAATAAATTGTTACAACAGCAGTCAATCTAGACCACATCTGACTGTGTATCAGTTAGGTAAATATTTATGCAAGTATGGCTTAAACTAAAGCCTGTGCGTCTGTGAGAAAAATTACCTTGTTGGGCTATGTCCCAATGCAGTTCGCGTATGTAAATAAGTTCCCTTATGTTGTTCTCCTTTGCTCACCTTTAGTGGCCACAGAAGAGCAGCAGACACATTCCAAAGGTGATATGTGTATTATGACACCTTAATAACAATGAGGTTGAAAATAAAGATTCTTACCAAGTTTATTGAAAAATAATCTGTTTTATTAAAACAGTCACAACATTGAAAATCATTCAAAAAGACAAGGATGAAATAAAAAAAAATGCCCACTAACATGGGAAATATACATCTTATGACCAAGTGAGAAAAATGTTGAGAAACCACACAGTCTCTGGTTGTAATTTTTAAGGGATTGGGTATGGATCTTCTTATTGCAGTGGCTTTCAATCAGAATCCCAGTTCAGCGGATCAAGCTGACAGGTGCAAACCTTTGATACATTTTTACCTAGAGTTCATGGATTTGTAATGTTCAACACACTCAACCCTTTGAAGAAGATTCTTCCACCTAGAAGTCTTCCCAAGCAACATATGTCCAAATAGTCCGAAGACCATGTAAGGAAACTGATTACAGGAGTTGTAGTAAGGATCCATAAACAAAGAGATTCCAGTGAGGTGGAGAAATGAACTCTTAAAATGTCCAAGTGGAACATAGCACACAGTTCACAGCAGAATATAGGAAATCATCATCATTTGTGGTTGCAAAATGTATTTTCATGGATTTTGCCAAAATAAATGTTAAATTATGAGAAATTTTATGAAGCAAATTTCATAGAATTTCATGTAAAAATTAAAGGTGAAGGAAAAGTTTAAATCAAAGTTCTAGCATGCTACATGTAAGGAGACTAGTATGAGGAGAACATTTATCGTGCAAGGCATTTTGTGCTTGAACCATTCTCCGGATTAAAATAATTGTGTAAAATTTTGCAGCTACAAATTTCGCAGAATTTTCAGTGACAAACAATTTGAGAATTTTTCAGATAGAATAAAAATTATGCACAGATTAGATATTATACCAGTGAGCTAAGCATTTTCTATTATAAAGGGGATCAAGAATACCATTAATACTTTCCACTACACTAGTCTCTATAATGTTTCCAAATAAGGCACACTGACTTTTACTCCACATGTGGCTTCAATAAATGCATCTTACAAGGCACAACACATCTCATTGAGGGCCTAAAGAAATGTTACCAATAATTCCACCCTAATGTAACTCCACTGGCTCTTTTTGCCAGCTCCTAACACCTTTAAGGCCAGCACCATCATATAGAAAAAAAGCCTTTACGATCAGCACACTTACACATCTGGATGATAGGCTTTCTATATCTTGTCACTATTTGCACAGATGCAGCCAGGGCACAATCAGACAGGAGACAAAGAAGCATAAGAAAGAAACATGAAGACATTTGCTTCTTATATCTACACTCAGAATGTGAAGTGGCATTCCAGAATATGATCAGCTCTACCTTTCTTAAATTTTGAAAGAAACTGATGACAATCTTCTAATCTGCTTATCTCTCAACTCCACCCACTTCCAACTAGACCCCTTCAAAAAGGTTCCACGCCCACTGCTAATGCTATCATTGAATGTTATGAAGGAGGGTGTCGTTATTGTTTTCAGTTTTAATCTCTATTTATATTGAAGTATATCTCATTACACAGGGGAAGAACACATTCAAGTATTATGATACACTACTTCTATACTTATACTTATAACTTCCTCGAAGGAACTTTTTAAAATTTATAAAGAGATCTCGGTAGTCTCGAACAATAGTGGGCCGTCCGCAGACTCGGTGGAAACCTGTAACAATATTGCCCACTACTTTGCAGGCAAAATTTCTAACATCTATGCCAGCTTTACGGGGAATTTGACCAATGACCCTGATCTTGCCTGCAGCTGGGTGGCAGAATCATCTGATTCTGAATTACCCACCTTCTATGTCCCTGCTGCAGAAACACTTGGTGCTATATGCAAAAAAGTTAAATCTGGCTCCCCCCGTGATCCGGCCCCCCCCAAAATACTTAATGCCAGTCTGGATGCGCTAGAGCCGCTGTTCAGATATGTTATCCAGCTGTCTTTCTCTTCGGCCACTCTGCCGGGCGACTGGAAGAAAGCCATAGTTTTACCTATAAAAAAAAAACCTAATGTAAGTCAGGATATAATGGAAAATCTCCGCCCAATATCCCTTCTTCCTTACTTAGCTAAAGTGACGGAAAAATTGGTAAATACTCAGCTCATGGAATATCTAGAGTCTAACAACATGTTCCATGGCTCTCAGTCTGGCTTTCGCAAGAACTACTCCACTGAGACTGCCCTGCTGAGAGCAACCGAAACTTTACGGATGGGTGCTGATGAGGGGAACACCATGGCACTTATCATGCTAGACCTCAGCGCCGCGTTCGACACCGTAGCACACTCCACCTTGCTGCGGTGTCTGAGCAGCGCCGGGGTTACAAAGGCTGCATGGAGATGGCTCAAGGATTTTCTCTTGGGCCGCAGTTTCCAGGTTCAGAGAGGTGTGTCCCTCTCCGACAGTGTGGCCTTGGAACAGGGGGTGCCTCAGGGCTCTGCCCTGAGCCCCACCCTGTTCAACCTGTATATGGCTCCACTGGCAGCGGTTGTTCAGTCATACGGCATAGATCTTGTATCCTATGCCGATGACACGCAGCTGCTCATCTCCCTGTCTCAGTCACCGAAACTAGCTGCGGCGAACTTTAAAACCTGCATGCAGGAACTTGCTGGATGGATGAATCAGCACTGCCTTAAGCTCAATGGGGCTAAAACGGAGGTGTTGGTGATAGGGGGAGATGGGGCGAGCTGGTCTCATGAATGGTGGCCGCCCTGCCTTGGCTCCCTGCCCATCCCTTGCAATGAGGCGAAGAACCTGGGGGTCTGGGTGGACCCTAAACTCTCGTTTGAGAGCCACGTGGACAAGGTGGTGGGAAAATGCTTCGGGGTTATGAAGACCCTGAATCGCACTTTGGACCTACTGCCTCTGGAGGCCAGACGTATTATGATCCAAGCCCTGGTTACCTCTCGCATGGACTATGCGAATGTGCTGCTATTAGGCACTACGGAGAGAAACTTGAGGAGACTTCAAGTGCTGCAAAATACGGCGGCCCGTTTAGCCCTCAGGCTCCCTAAAAGAACAGCTTCTAAGCCTACATTGGCTGCCCTCCATTGGCTGCCTGTAAGGAATAGAATCCTTTTTAAAGCCCTCCTTTTCTGTTACAGAATAACCTCTGCAGAAGCGCCTGGGTATCTGAAGGATCTGGCCATCCCCTATCGTCCCCAAAGAGCACTTCGTTCGGCGGGCAAGGGTCTTCTGAAAGTTCCTCTTGTTAGAAAGGCCAGGATGGGAGGCCGCTCTTTTCGGGTGCTGGCCACTACCCAGTGGAATAGCCTTCCACTTGGGATTAGAATGGCCAAAAATGAAACCCTGTTCCGAAAAATGCTGAAAACACATCTGTTTGCCAAGGAGGGATAGTTGGCTCCTCCTCCTTTATGACTCTTTCTCCACAGCGCGGGGACACGCCGTGATGGCGTCACCAGGCGCTTTAGAAATGCCTTTATTATTATTATTATTATTATATATAGTGATACTGCCTCCGCTTAATGAAACAATTAAATATTTTCCAATTGACCACCTACAATCAGGTTGAGTATAGGACAAAGACTTAAGCCATTTTCTTATTCTTTAACTTCCGGCTTTTTTGGTGCCTTGTATTTGTGATATGGCTTAACACCAGCAATAGGAGGAGTCTGCTTTCCTATTGAGATAGTACCCGCTTCTTTACAGCCATTTTTTAGAAGAACTGTAAGGTGTTATTCATCTGAAACTCCGCTAAGATCATGCCCCTCCTTCTTTCAACTTCTCTTGAACCACACAACAGGAGACATGTCACCCTAAATAACTGCAAGGATTTTCATCTGATTCTAACTCTGTCTCATGGTTTCCCATCACCCATGTGCACAGGAAGGGACATCACTGGTTTTCAAATCATCTATCTGCACAGGAAGTGATGTCACTGGATTGCCCATCATCCATCTGCACAGGAAGGGACATCACTGGTTTCCTTCCAAAACATACTTTAAAAGAAGGAGGAAAACAAGGAGACTTAATTTCCCTAGCCCATCTGCACAGGAAGTGACATCACGGAATGTCCCAACATCCATCAACACAGGAAGTTACATCCCTGGTTTCCCACCAAAACCTTCTTTAAAAGAAGAAGCCAAGCAAGTGGACTTAATTTATCTTTGTCCATATGCACAGGATGACATGAATTAATTGCCTATAATTCATCTGCATGGAAAGTGACATCTCTGGTTTCCTACCACAACTGTCTTTAAAAAAAAGAAGCCAAGCAAGACGACATTGATTCCCATTTCCCATATGCAAAGGAAGTGACATCTATGGTTTTCCTATTATCAATAACTACATATGAAGTGGCCTCTCTGATTGCCCATCAAACAAGTCTTAAAAGAAAAAGTCAAGCAAGAGGACTTCATTTCCCTTCACCTTTCTGCACAGGAAGTTGCATCACTAAATTTTCCATCCTCCACCACCTACACCGACACCCCCACCAACCTCATGGCCCACCTTAAGTTGAAGGTATGCATAACAGTCATAGGAGGGGCCTATGAGAATGGGTTAATATCTGAACATGACATCCCTACACCATAAAACAATAATTTATTTTTACCTTTGTAGAATCTTTTATATCAGCATCGAGGACGTGTAATATATCTAATAAATTATTTAGTGGCAACTTCCACCCTGTATCAGTAGGTAAGGAGTTAGTTGTAGGATTGTCATCAGTACTCATATCTAAATTAGTGGTCCGTATCAAATATAGTAAAAATTATCACATTTTTTGAGGAGGACGGCAAGCCAGATGTGGCACAGACATTGTTGTCCATTTCTCTCTAATAGTGGTCACACTGCATAATGAATATTATATTCAATTTCAGCTAGCAAGTCAAACGTGGTTTAGCCTCATCTGTGTGGCTATTCTGTTAGATATCTAACTTTAATAATCATGTGAGCATGACATCTATGAAATTCTGTTAATTCATTTTAACTTTTGTCTCACCGTTTTGGACATGTCTATGCATGGCATGATGTGGTGTTTGTTGGGATACTTTTCTATCTTTTCTGCCTTTCTCACCTTGCATCTCACATTTCTGAAACGTCCTGGGCAAGGAACCATGTTATATTCTTCTTGTATAGAGCACTTTGGAAGGTATAGTCTCGAATGGGCAATTTCTCTGGTTTCCTTTTCTTCTTTCATCCTTCAACAATGATATGGTCTGGCCAATTGTTTTGAATAATCCTAATGCTAAGTATGGGTTGATAAAAATATGTATTGTTGTTATTCTTTAGGTACCCCCACTTTGAATTGTTGTGGCAACACTTTATCCTATTTGGGTGAGGTCCTGAAGAAGGTGGTTCACGGTTTTGCTACCCCACGAAACGCACGTAGACCACGTGCTCCCAGACCTTTTGGTTTCTGTCATTGAATTTATCTATTGGAAGCGTGTTCCATCCTTGTGTTCCTTATACCCAAATGTGCATAGGTGTCTTGTATGATTGTGAGTGTGTGTGAGAATTATATTTGTCTGCCCTCAGGTTGATTTTTCTGTTGGGGGTTGTAATAGTTATCTTGCATTGTATATAACAAGGTGTATGTATCTGTGTACTACAAAATGTTTTTTTAAAAATGTGTTTTTCTAGTGAACAAAAGAATATAAAATAATATGTATTGATAAACAATAAATCAAAACTAATAAGAATCAAAAATAAAATGATTTGTTATAAAAACAGAACATGTATATGTGTATTTAAATGTCAAAATAATGTAAAGTTAGATTTGTATTTCAAACCATACCAGATTTAGTCTTTGGTAAAGAAATATAGGCCTCAGGGGTGCTGTTCTTGTTTCAGGTGCTTTGGTTTCCCCTCTTTCTCCCTGACCTCACTTGCCTCTCAGTCAACTTCTCCCTGGGCAAAACCCACATACAGAGACCACCAGGATCTCACACCAATTTCACCAGTGACATCTCAGATTGCGTTGCATCCTTATCCTCAACGGCTGCATCATCATCCCCCTTGGAAACCTTACTTTCACCTAAAAGACCACTGCGACCCAAACAGCAAGGTACATCTAGAAAACCTTTAGGACAAGATTTTCTCCTCAGTCAGCAACATCAAAGTTATCAAGCCAGCAACTATGTCCTGGGCAGACCACACCTTTGCCATTTTCAGCATACTCATCGTGCACCACCACAACCTACCACCGGAACTGCTAGCTGCAGCTGGAAAAGTATCACAGAAGAGGAGTAGTCTTATGCCCTCTCAATGCATTGGCCTGAGCACACCAGCAACTTGTTGAAAGCCATCACAAAGTGCAATTGCTGAAAACCATATGCATCCACAGCCTGGCTCTCTTCAAGCACAACCCATTAGCAAGAACCCCACCACAGGCCAGTTTTTACACAGAGGACCTGAGTCTGAGGATACACCACTGCAAGCAACTGGAGCTCATGTAGAGAACAAGCAAACACACCACAGATAAAGACATCTTCAAACAAGACTCTACCACCTACAGATAAAGAACACCTAGAGCGTAGCTCTTACATATAGTATCATATAACAGCAGGAAGGAAATCTTCACCATCATCAAACATTTCACTACACCTCATGCTGCCACCAGCAACATCATCCCCTGACAGGACATTTACAGCAAGCTTTCAGAATACTTAATTAACAAAATCACATACATGTATGACAACTTTAACCTTCAAATGGACCCTGTTATCCTCGCAACTCAACTTCCAATCAAGGCTGAAGAACAAACCTTGACCTCATGGCCTGTCATCATCAACATCAAAATCAATGCTGCAATAAAGACCATATACTTGGGGCCCCTCTGACCCTTGTCACAATCATGCCTTATACAAACAACTCCTACTGATAAGTGAAGCATCAATACCCATTCACAACTCCTCCATTCCCAGAGACTTGTAAAGATGCCACCATCATACCCCTGCTCGAGAAACAATCCACTGACCCATCTCCCTCCTCTCATACCCAGAAAAGGTCTTAGAGAAATTAAACAACTGACGTCTAATAGGCCACATAAAGAACAACAACAGTGACATCACAAAATCTGGAATGAGGCTCAACCACAGAGACAGCACTCATCGCTGCATCAGGTAACATCTGCGTGATCCTTGACAGAATAGGCACAGCAGCCCTCACTCTCCATAAACTCTCTGCAGCATTTGACACAGTCTGACATCTTATCCTTATTACCAGATCGAATACAATCTATCAGTCTGGTACCTAACTCCTCAAAAGCTCACAATATCATCTGAGGATTGCCTCAAGATTCATCTCTCAGCTCTACCCACTCCAATGCATACATGACTCCTCGGGCTAATGTCATTCACACACACACCACATCAACATCCTCTCCTATGCTGTAAGCATATCAACAAATACTCTCCCTCTCAGACAAGACTCCCAGCACAAGTTTGGTGTCTGCTTGTCCTATGTCGGTGGTTTGATGAAAGCCAACAGTTTCAAGTTCAATACTGACAAGACAGAAGTAGTGCTCATCGGCAAGAACACCACATCATGGGACTACAACTGGTATTCAGAAATCAGACCCACGCTCACACCCAGCAGCTGTGCCAGGAACCTCAAAAGATTAATAGCCAGCATACTGGGCATGACTGCACATTTCAACGCTATCGCCGAAACGTACTTCGACATCCTGAAGATGCTGAAAAATGTTTTCAAATAGCTTCCAAACAGCACTAGAACAACTATAACTAATGCCCTTATCACCCACTAGTTGGGCTACTGCAACACCGTCCCTGCCAGGATCACCAAGCAACTCACTAGAAGACTAAAACAAATTCAGAACTCCGCAGCCAGATTCACCCTCATCCTCCCACACAGAAATCAGACCACATGGAGCTCCACTGGTTCCTGATACACAAATGCTCTTCACAAGCACATTCAAGGCACTATGCAACTTAGATCTCGCTTACCTGAACAGTTGCATCTCCCTCTACCAATCACCCAGACACCTCCGCTCTGCAGGACTCCTACTCACACACATTCCACGCAAACACCACAGAAATAGATCAAGACAACAGGCATTCTCTTACATCGCTCCTAAAGCATGGAACTGCCTCCCACTCCAGATCAGAGCCTCTTCATTTCTTCTCGAATTCTGCAAGAAGCTAAAGACCTGGCTTTTTAATTAATGAACCTGCCAGAGGCAGGGCTTGGCACACAGTTGCTCAGGGCCATGAAATCCTTGCAGGTGATAGTATGTGTTTACAAATACACATAACATAAAATAACATAACATGGCAAAGTAAGATTTCACATTCAGCTACAAGATCATAATCCTGCTCCAGCTGGGCCATCTCAATATTATGAAAGTAAGTATTACATCTCAACCTCTAGTTTAACAATCGAAGTTAAGGTGAACCTTTGGAATATGGTGACTTTTGAAATCTCTTTCATATGCTGCTATATCGTTTCAGTTGCTCCAATTCTATTTTCTATGAAAACTTCCCTTTTTCATTTTGGTCAGCTACAATTTAATATAGTGATGCTATTTGCTCAAAAGTCATCTTCCTCTAGTCAATGGTATTCAACTGAGTGTGTGCCTGCATGTTAGAAGCCGGAGTCCCAGTCCCGCACTACTGTCACCAAGTGCGAGACCCGGGGCTCCCCACTCAACGCTAGGTCAAGTAAGGACACTGTTTGAGATAGCCCTGCTCACCCCCTTAGTAGCTTGGCACAAGCAGCCAGGCCTATCTCCAAGGCACAAGTGTACAGTATGTGCAACCACACCCACAGCAACCCCGTGGTGACACTACAAATGGACTCTACAGGAGATTGATAAAAACAAGTATAAACTTTATACAAAAAGATATATGATCAAACCAGATGATACAAAAACCAACATAGAATAAAGCGTAATATTCGTTCCAGCTGGTTGGTACGTTCAAATCCCAACCACCACTTTCAAAATGCCATGCTGGTTGTAATGCTAGAATCACACACGTTGCAATGGACAAACAATAGTTCAGTGCGTAACGATACAATCCTGTGCTAGGCAAAGGAGAAATAATGCAATGCATACCGCTACAATTATGTACTGCGCAATGATGGAATAATGCAACGCGTCACACCCCATTCACATACTTTTCAATGAGCCCTTGGAAAAAGTTCACTCCCCAGGCTTTTGAGGAAGTGTTATCGGTACCCCCAATAACAGGGGAAAGGGAGGTCTCAAAAGCCTTGTCGACCTTTACTATAGAGCTGGGGAGAACTTTGGACACACTCATCCCAGCGAAAATGAAGTCCAGACCCTTGCTGAACCGTCGCTCAGCACAGTGGTATACCTCCCAATTAAAACAGGAAAAATCTGCCTGCAAACAATTGGAGAGACTTTGGCGTTGAAGCAAATCCCCCCAGTCGAAAGCACTTTTTAAATCCTCACAGAAAACCTTTCACCTTAATTTGAGGGCAGAAGATTCACGTTCATAGCGAATCAAATCGAGAACGCTAACAACTCCCCTAAAGTGCTATTTGAGATTGTGAATGAGTTTGTGTCCCCAGCGGCATGTAAGCAACCGTTCACAGAATCCCATGACCTATGCGATTCACTTGCTAGGTTTTTTCAGGATAAAATTGAAACTATCTATTCTAAATTCCCTCACTTTGCCCCCACTTTTCCTCACTTAGGTAATCAAGTTGTACGGACGAATTGCTCTCTTATAGGTTTCAGACCAATCACTTTAGCTGAAACTTACAAAGCGCTTGAGTACGCGAAGTTGGGCTCTCCGGCGGATCTTTGCCCCCCCAAGAGTTATGGCACTCTTGTCTCATTTACTGGCGCCCACTATTGAGAAAATCTTCAATCTATCAATTTTAGAGGGTGTAATTCCGGTCCCCTGGAAGGAAGCTTTTGTCCACCCTATACTAAAAAAAACAGCGGCCAACCCATTAGAGCTGAGTAACTATCGGCCGATATCGTTGCTCCCTTTTCTGGGTAAAGCACTTGAGAGTATGATCAATCAACAACTGAACTTCTTCCTGGAATCAAACTGCATTTTGGATGCTTCGCAGTATGGTTTCCGTAGGGGTTTCAGTACTGAAACAGCTCCCTTAGCGGTAACCGACTCCCTGCGGATGACGGTGGACGCCGGAGGATCAGCAATCCTGATTCTTCTTGACCTCTCCGCAGCCTTTGATACCATCTCACATGTTAGGCTGCTGGAGAGGTTAAGAGCTATTGGTATCCAGGGGCTAGCCCTCAAGTTATAAAAGCCTTTAATAATAATAATAATAATAATAAGTGGCTACAAAACTTTCTGACGGATAGATCCCAGACGGTCATCATGGGTCCCTATCAGGCACAGAAAATGTCGTTGGACAGAGGCGTTCCCTAGGGCTCCTGCCTTAGCCCTACCCTTTTTAACATCTATATGGCACCGCTGGCTAAGGTAGTGGAAGCCCTGGGGTTCGAAACTATTTCATATGCCGACAACACACAACTGTTGTTTAACATCAGCCCTAATCAGGAGGCGGACAGACTACGCTTTTCCACAGGGATCCTGGAAATCTCTAACTGGATGACCAACAATTTCCTCCAGTTGAACCCAGGAAAGACGGAAGTCATGCTGCTGGGCAAGGCGGCGGCCATCTGGTCCAACTACTGGTGGCCCTTACAGTTGGGTGCCTCGCCTGTACCGAAAGAGTGTGTTAATAACTTAGGTATCAAAATCAATCATTCTCTTTCAATGCAGGATCATGTAGCGGCCGTTGCTGGGTCCTGCTATTTCAGGCTAAGACTGCTTAGGAAGAGTTTTCCTTTAATTCCATTAGAACATCGTAGAACCCTGACTCAAGCCATGGTTATTAGCCGTTTGGATTACGGCAACGCCCTGTTAGCAGAAGTTGGGCTGACTTCCCATAAAAAATTACAGGTGATCCAAAATACAGCGGCCAGGCTGGTTTTGAACATGCCTGCCAGATCCTCTTCGCTACCACTACTGAGAAAGCTACACTGGCTACCTGTAAAGCAAAGATCCATCTTTAAAAGTCTGTTGTTTGACATTTAATGCCCTACAGGGTAAGGGCCCTGAATATTTGCAACATAAGTTGGTAAAACATATTCCGACACAAACTCTTAGTTCTAGCTTGCAATTATTACTACATGTCCCCTGAATCAGACGTCATAGGTCAGGAGGTATGGCTTTTTCTTATCTAGCTCCTGTCTACTGGAACAGTCTTCCTATCTCCTTGCGAGAAATCCCATCTTATCAAATTTTCCGGAAAAACCTAAAAGCTTTCCTTTATTAACCCCTTCGATGCTGATGACGAGCTCAGCTCGTCATCAGCCACGGGGGCGTGTGCGGATGACGAGCTGAGCTCGTCATCTAACGCGACTTTTAGAAAAAAGACGCGTAGCGCAAAAATCACTGCAGCAGCGATGCGGTTAAAACCTCTTCCTTTCTGCTTTTCTTCCCCTTGGGTTGTGCTCTAAGTAAGCACCCAGATGCCTCATGGTGACTCGTTGCGCTATACAAGAAAGCATAACATAACATAACATAACAATGAAGAAATAATGCAATGCGGGCCGCTACAATCATGTACTTTTCAATTAAGGAATAATGCAATGCGTAACTACAATCATGTAATTTGCAATGAAGAAATATTGCAATGTGGGCCACTACAATACTGTACTTTGCAATGTAGGAATAAAGCAATGCATAACGCTACAATTGTGTACTTCGTTATACAGAAATAATGTCAGGCATCAAAAGACAGTCCGGCAGTTCCTTAGCAGCAATATTGGCAATGTGTATTACGACGATCAGCCTCTTCGATAAGAGTTGCCCCCACACGTATCAACGATGACAGAAAGTACAGCTTCTTACCCGAGCCCCAGTACTGCCACTCCTTTCGTCAGTATGGGTCACAATCTGAGTCGTAGAGAAGGCTCACATTGTCAGAAGGACTGAGAGGCCGAGAGAGTGTCTCTCCGATCCCGCACCCCACCCAGGTAGTGATCCACGTTGCCTGGGGGCGCGGCCCCACTATCCTCTCCTCCTTCAGTGAACTGGGCCTTCCGTGCAGAACTTTCTCAATGGGCCTCAGCTGCTCGGTCTGTCAGCTCAGCTCCTCCGGGGCTTCCGGTCCAGGCTGCGACTGTTAGGAAGGTCTCAGGCAGCTACAGGGCACACGCACCCCATGCCCCTGAGATTACTTTTACTCCGGGTGCACGTTCACCACCACACCCTCTGGGTCTCTTCTGGCATGAAGTTACACACACAACGCTGATAGGACACCACGTGAACTCTGAGTGTACCCTCACCAGGCACTCCCTCCTGCGGTCTCAGTTGGCACCAAGACACGCACACCGCTGCAGATACTTTCTTCCGGCGCACACGATGATCAGCCGATCACCTCCACAGTCCCAGGTTGCACCATAGAATGCACACTGCTTCACTGAGACTTACTGCAACTCCGGTGCCCTGATATCTAGACACTCTTCACCAACACCTGCGACCGCACCATGACACACTCAATGTGTCCGCGCCTCACTTCCCCTCTGGTGCACTCGATCACCAGGTGCTCTTCACCAACGCCTCGATGCACCCTGACACGCACCCCGCTCGTCCTAGACTCACTCCACTTCCAATGCACATGTTTGTCAGGCGCTCCTCACCAATGCCTCCTATGCACCACAAGACTCACCCTGCGCTTCCGAGACTCACTCCACCTCTGATGCACACGCCAACCAGGCACTCTTCACCACCGCCCGCAGTGCACCACGACAAGCACCCAGCACATCCGAGTCTGGTAGAAAACGCTGACCAGGCGCTCTTCACTAATGCCTGCAGTGCACCACAACATGCACCCAGCATGTCCGAGACTCACTTCATCTTCGGTGCACAGCTAACCAGGTGCTCTTCACTAATGCCTCCTGTGCACCAAGACACACACCCAGCATGTCCGAGTCTCAGTCCTTCTACGTGTGTCCCAGATCACAGGGCACACCTCCGCGGGGCCCAAGCTTCCACAACCCACACCCACCGTGCCGATTGAAACTTCACCGGAAATTTTAATGTTCCTGTGTGCCAGCTCACCTTGGGCCCTTGGGGTAACAGGACGCAGCACAAAGCACAGTCTTCGGCAAGCAGGGGGACCCAGCACACCAAGCACAGTCCAAAAAGCTCTCCCTTGGTTAAAACAGCAAACTGCAGACTGGCCCCAGATCACGAAGCAAGGTTGGTCTTTCCCCAGCAGTCTCTTCATTTGTTCCTTCCTTAGCAGAGGTTCCTCTTGACCACGAAATAGGTCCAAGCCTTTTCAGCCTCCGTCCATTACTGTTCTATTCCAACGTTCAGGGGTTTCAACTCTCAAAGTTATACCCCTAAATGTCTTTGAAGCTCGTTGTGCTCAGTGGTCCCTGACCGCTGCCTAAATCAGTTCTTGGTGTCTCCCTCCCAGTGTCACCTTTCTCCCTTTGATACTGGGGGACTAGATCCTTAATCACTCAGCTGGTGATGGGTCAATTGTTTTATAGCAGGAACCCAGGCCTCTTCACCTCCCGGGGCTTCTCCTTGCCTACTCTCCAGATACAGGTCAACCTGGTGCCATCTCAACCCCTCCTTTCGGTCAAGACCTCCCCCAGCTACTCTCACCTCTCAGATCCAGACATTCAATTCACATTCAGCAGAGACACACAGAAATGCACACTGAAATGCGTAAAGCACAAAACTTAGCCACTTTCTAAAAGAGTGCTTTCTGAACACACAGTGACAAAACCACTTTCATAGAAAGATGTGTTATGACATAAATACTACACTTCACCTCTTCAATATAACTGTATAGGAAACTAGGCTACCAAAACACAACACCAAACCTCCCCCATTCAGTCTTATGGGCAGAATGGCCTTTCACCAGTGAAAACGAAATGGAGTGTTTTCCACTGTCAGGACATAGCACACACCTCAGTATATGTCCTGCCTTTTACTTACACTGCATCCTGCCCAGGGGTTACCAGGCCCTACCACAGGGGTGCCTAATGTGTATGCAAAAGGGAATGTAAGGCCTGACAAGTGGTTACACTTGTCAGGACAAAATGCAAACTTAGCAAACTGCTCGCAGGCTCTACACTGCCGGCCTGAGTTCCCTTCTCCGCTCGCCACTGCATTACAAGCCCTGGCACACAGTGCACATCACTAGGGACTTTACTAGTAAGGCAAACATACCATTCATGGCCAACCAATTACCATTACACTTTACATATGGAACACTTGTACTTTGAAACTGATCAGCAGTGGCAACGTACCCAAAGCATCTAAATTGGCAAATCTATGTCAGGAAAACGGTCTAGGGGGAAAGCAAAACGTTTAGGGAACTTTAACCAAAAAGGCCAAGTCCTACATGTCCCTATTGAGGCCATAAGGAAATGGAGTAGTCTCTGAAAATGGTCACCTTGGTGCTGTGCCTGTGAGTCTCATGAAGACTTTAACATTGTGAATGATATGAATAGATCTTGAGTTTCAAATGAAGTGAATGGTTGAACCTCTCAGGACATCTGCATTTTGCTGTGATTCTATGGTTTTCTGGCCCTGTTATTTTATCATGACCGCACCGGGGAGCTGACCAAGTTCACTGGTGTAGAGTATGGGATTTGGAGTTCACCACAAGATATGTATCTCTTACAGCCAGGCGCTGCTTTCTTCTGTCATACGGATGCTTTACACCCTTGCCATGATCAGCCACTGGGCTCAAAAGTCAGCTTTCCGCTCTTCCTTTTTCTTACTATCTCCAAGCTCTATCTGCAAGAATGAGATGACATCACCATGTTTATTCCTGGCTCAACTGGGACAGCCTCATTCAACATATCTGGTGAAATCTATATTCATTCAGGAAACCATCTCTTAATATGGCCAACGTTTCAGCAAGTCATTAATGTCCAGGTGGTGATTATTGGTCATGTCCCCTCCCTGTACATGGCTGTTGGGAATATTCACTGTGAATCCAGAGGCTGCATTTTTGTACGGGAAGATCACTAGGAAGCCTAAGTGAAACTGGGTTCTCCAGTTAAAAGTTGACGAGATTTGAAAATGTTACAGTTATGAATATGAGATTTATTGCACTGAGTCAGATGACCTGGTTACTTACTAGTAACTTCCATTACTCTGAATCCAGGTCTTTTATTTGCCAAAGTCCATACTGATGGAGCTCCCACCTGTTTTTCAAATTCTTACAAGCCAAAATAAAGTAGAAAAATGGCTACCATGCTTTTACATGTTGTGATATGTCGTAGCAGGTTGGACTTGAACTACTGCCTGTAAAAAACAGCGCCTCGAAAAAAATATTTACTGTTTGAATCCAGAACTCCAATAGGGATGGAGGTTAGACTAGGATTGTGGTGATGAAGAACTGAAGTCAGAGTAATGGTAATTAAGATTACTAGTAATTAACTGAGTTATTACCTCCTCCCCCTGTCTTCCTCACCCCAGTCCTTACTGATGGAGTGTATACCCAAGCAGATTTGAAACAGTCAGTAAATACACACACAGACGTAATTCTGTGAATGTATTATTTAAGCATCTGGTGGATTGAAATCACTGACATAATATTGATACATACAATATCGAAATACCAAAATATTGGAAAATAAAACCACAAATATTGTTTACACAAATATCATTTATAAAAATATATTTTTTTAATTATATCAAAAAAATAAATATCAGGAACAAAAATATCATCACCATCAAATAAACATATATTATGTCAAAAATATAGTTTCACACAATATCGACTACAATATTATTGCTAAAAGAATTATCATATCATTAATAAGTACTTAAATAAACACTTGTTACATAAAACAATGATTTAACATAAGCATACAATATTTTGTACACATGTTAAAATCAAATATGAAAATATTCAATCACCAAAAGATTTACAATTTGCCCACCAAAAAATATAACAAAATTCATAGCAATATGATCAAAATTAATATTGCCATTAATTACATACATTTATACATCAACTAAAACATTAATAAATATATATCTATATACATGATTATATTTAAAACTACCAAACAATATAGAAACATGGATAAATAAAACCAAAATTTCCGTCTATCATGGAAGGACACAGCTGATCAAAAAACTTTAAACTAAAGCTAAACTAACCAATAAAATTAAATGATAA